>NC_091824.1:150500134-150720134 GCF_038994185.2 Dermacentor albipictus | reverse complement strand
CATAGTAGCTTAATTCTGTGACCATTAGGCTACGGTCGCACTTGCTTCTTTCGTGCCGAAGTTGCCCTTAGAGTCGGCCTGCGGTTGCGTAAAGTGTCAGTTTCTAGCATTCCTCCCTCGTGACTGATAGTGCATTCAGACGCTGTGTTAAGGCTGCGCTGCCTGCCGGATCGGGCCACGTTTTTTATTAGAGAAACGCGAGATGTCTGAAGTGGGGGAAGTCCGAATATGATCCTGTCACATTAAAGAATTATGCAGATACAATGCTGATGTCTGAATCTACGTGAAGTGAAAATTTAGCGAAGTGGGTAATTAGATGCTATACAACTTAAATGTATGCATACAAGCGTGTTTGCGTTCATCCAACCTGTAATATCTGGCCATATTTATGCTTTGTCAAACAAAAGGCTGAAATTTAGCGTCATGCAATTATGTCTTTTTAAGAACTACACCACTTACAAGCTATGCCAAAATGCAAACGAAAAATCATAATTGTTTTCAAACTACGTAGAAGTCCCATGTGGCGAAGTTCGTACCATGCCATTTTCTTGCGGCGTCTGTCAAGAGCGGCTCCTTCACAGTTCTACGCAGAAGTTGCATTGTCTACAACATTCTCTTCACTCTGTCTACAGAAAAATTTTAAGCCCTTCATGGTGAAAAGTAAGAGGAAACGTAAAATGCCCAGCGGCACGCAAGGATAACCATCGTCTTGATGGAGAAGAAATTGCTTTCACTTGTGTGCCGTGCATCACCAGTTGCAGCGATCAACGAAAGAATGCACGATTGCAACAGGCTGTGAACTTCTTCGAGGCTGAGACAGAAAACTGAAAGTTTAAAGACATAGCTAACGCTTTACGAAAAGAAGAAAAAGAAATGGTGAAGCGGGAATGGGGGGGGGGGGAGGGAAGTGGAATGGCTACACAACTTTGTTGCAGTGTGGACAACGTCGAAGGTACAGGACGCTCGAAAGCAAAGCTCCTACCGATGCCTGCAGTGCCTACAAATGCACTCTCTACGTAATTATCCCAAATAGTGCCACTGCTTCAAGGACGGAACACTAGAAGAAATAAAAAAGGACAAGGTGGAAGAGGGGTAAGAAAAGTAAGAAGAAACGCCAATGCCCATGGAAAGTCCCCTAGAAACAAGAACACACAAGACTGGAGTGCATGAGGAGATCGGAAGCAACGCTATTCCGGCCACCCTTCACTCCAAACAAAAGGAAATAACCTAGCGGCTTCTGCGTAGCACCAGATTCTTCTGGAGCAATTCTGCTTTTTTTCCCACATTCTGTAGACAGCTTCTGTTTGGCTTGGCCTAACTGCCGGGCCATGCACTTCGAGTGTCGCGTGATTGAAAGTGGATTGGTAGAAAATTGGGGTGGGCCATCGCCCAGCCACACAAGTTCTTTTTTTCTTCTCGTGCTGTGCCATCTATCGTTCTCGTTACTACTTTTGTGTCGTTGTAGAGAATGCGCCGCCGCTTCCTGTGTGCATCTCTTTGTGTCTGCGAGCGCCCGTGCGCGACTGTTAGTGTACCTTATGGCACAACGCGATTTCGGCAAGCTTCTCAACAGGTATCCATAGGTGCGCTTGCAAAAGCTAACACAGAGTGCTCTTTGAAACAAATTTGGTTACAACGCGTTTGCTGATCTGCGAAAGCGTCTGTTCTTCGACAACCGCGTTTGTTTCTTTGTAGTCTTTGTCTGCATCGTTATTTATACATAAGAATTATTTCTTCTGTTACCGTTCTCAAACCAACTACATCAAACAGCCTAAAGGGCTATCCAGCCATTTTACGAGGGAAAGAAACAGAACTTGTAAGGAAGCGGGTCCATACTCTTAGGGTTTATGTGGTAGCAGCAATATAGACAGGCGCTTAATAAGTTCTGAAGTGGTTATCAAACTTGACTCCTTCTGAAATTTCCGCGTTAAGGACAGAACGTTGTGGCAAGACTGAGCGTGACGTCACGTGTCGGGGCCGTGCGTTCAAGTATTTGATACTTTCATCACATGGACCTTGCTAGTGTAACATTTGTTCTGAATTTGGCGTTCTCAGTAACGACATGGCCCCATCGCCAATGACTGGCGGACTAATTGGCAGACCCTTTCACCGACAGACAGTCGCCGAGCACGGCAATGACACCGACGCGATCAACGACAGTGAGTCATCGTAGTGCGTTCGGCTTTCGGGCCGACGATGTCAACAAAACCACTCTGTTGACCCTCGTTCAGCTTCCCTTAGCGCGATCGGCCATTGAGCAAAAACATAGCACCGACAACGCAATTGGCGCAGCAGCGTCACATTCATAAGCAATTATTCTCGATCAAAACAACTTGAATGAAGCTTCTGAAACCCAGACGTTTACATGGGTTTCAGCCTGTGTATAGATCTCGTTCAGAAGAGGTTAGGCCTAGCGTAGTCGGCGAGTTCAGGCACTTAATAGCGGCCCCCATGAGCTAAAGGATAAGCAGTTAAGATAAATGAAACTGCATTTGCAGATTAGGGGCGTCATGAGAAAACTATACAGATCTGTTGTTATTCCAGTCTCCTGACATCAAATTGACGTAACAGCCGACGCAAGCATCGGGTGGTGGGGGAGGTCCGAAAATGTTTTGACCAATCCAGTGTCCTTATAACGTAAAACTATTCCAATATGTTTTTATTCCAATGTCTTCAGGTCAATATTTGCGTACCTGCCGACACATACGTCGGGCGGTGACCCGCAGCGTTACCTGAACAGACAAATCAAACCCTCTCCTAGTTTATAGAAGGTGACTTTTCTTTGCTTGCAAAATGAATAATATTGCCTACAGTGAGTGGTTCTTCGTTTGTAATTGGCTGCCAGGAGGCAAGGAGCCAGCTCAAGTCAAACGGATTTTGATGGGGCCGAGCCAGCGCCCTGAAAATTAGTAACTGGATGAAGAGGGTGGCGTCGGCGCCTGCGATTGGTCCAATGTCCCTTAATTAGCTTGCGCTGGCTAATCGAAAATCGCGGAGGCATGCAACGGAAGGCTAAGAATGTCGCTAAAACGGATCTTCAGCAAAGAAGAGTTGGCACTGCGAGGTCGTAAACATGGCGAAAGTGCTCAAAAACATTGCACGGCCATGCAAAAAGGTCTGTTACACGCAAATAAACCCAAGCTCTCCGGCAGGTGCGAGTAGCCAGTGCCTGTGTTATCCGCGGTAGCTATCTTTTATTCCTTTTGGAACGGGAGAGTCTGCGGCTATTCAGAAAAATATTAGTGTTGCTCGACGCATTTATGCATCTTTAAGGCGTACACTATCGAACAGGTGATAGAGAAATGTGAGGAATATAACCAACCCTTAAATATAGGTTACACTGATTGCGAGAAAGCGTTTATTCAGTCGAAACCTCAGCAGTCATGCAGGCATTACGGAATCAGGGTGTAGGCGAGCCGTATGTAAAAATACTGAAAGATATCTACAGCGGCTCCACAGCCACCGTGGTCGTCTATAAAGAAAGCAACAATATCCCAACAAAGAAGGGCGTCAGGCAGGGAGACACGATCTCTCCAATGCTATTCACAGCGTGTTTACAGGAGGTATTCAGAGACCTGGATTGGGAAGAACTGGGGATAATAGTTAACGGAGAATCCCTTAGTAACTTGCGATTCGCTGATGATATTGCCTTGCTTAGTAACTCGGGAGACCAATTACAATGCATGCGCACTGACCTGGAGAGGCAAAGCAGAAGGGTGGGTCTAAAAATTAATCTGCTGAAAACTAAAGTAATGTTTAACAGTCTCGGAAGAGAACAGCAGTTTGCGATAGGTAGCGAGGCACTGGAAGTGGTAAGGGATTACATCTACTTAGGGCAGGGAGTGATGGCGGATCCGGATCGTTGAGACGGAAATAATCAGAAGAATAAGAATAGGCTGGGGTGCGTTTGGCAGGCATTCTCAGATCATGAACAGCACGTTGCCATTATTCCTCAAGAGAAAAGTGTATAATAGTTGTGTGTTACCAGTACTCACCTACGGGGAAGAAACCTGGAGGCTTACGAAAAGAGTTCTACTTAAATTGAGGACGACGCAACGAGCTATGGAAAGAAGAATGATGGGTGTAACGCTAAGGGATAAGAAAAGAGCAGATTGGATGAGGGAACAAACGCGAGATAATGACATCTTAGTTTAAATCAAGAAAAAGAAATGGGCATGGGCAGAACATGTAGTGAGGAGGGAAGATGACCGATGGTCATTAAGGGTTACGGACTGGTTTCCAAGGGAAAGGAAGCGTAGCAGGGGGCGGCAGAAAGGTATGTGAGCGGATGAGATTGAGAAGTTTGCAGAGACAACATGGCCACAATTAGCACGTGACCGGTGTAGTTGGAGAAGTATGGGAGAGGCCTTTGCCCTACAGTGGGCGTAACCAGGCTGCTGCTGCTGATGGTGATGAAGGTGTACACGTCATTTTGACGCGGTGAGCTTTCGCGGATTTCTGGCATCGCGTGACAGGCAGGTAAATAGGGTGCAGCACGAAAACTTTTGTTCAATAGCAGTGGGCTAATGACGAAGAGGCTTCGAATCAGAAATAACTATTTTTTTAATTAGTTCAATCATGCATAATCAGTGTGTGCACGTCATATAAGATGAGAAGGTGTAGCGGTTTTCCTGACGTCGCGTGACAGACAGGTGAAATGCGGCTGGCCCGAAAATGATTCTGACCAATCGCGGAGGGCTGATTGCAGAACTGGAATAGAAAAGTTTGGAATAGCTTTATGTTATAGCGCCCAGTTCTGACCACGTTGAAGGAATCGCCATTCGTACGTCATCGTTCTCAACCGAAGATGGCCGTTCACATTTGCCGGTGTTCCTATCATGCACGAAATCCGACTACGTAGAGCGGTAGATCTGTATGAATTGTGATGCTTACATACTTCCTAATTACTGAAAGGCACTGTTTGCCTCTTGTGCGATGCAACATGAAACCATCTCTTCGATACTGCATGTCCAGCGCAAACAATCCCCTCGCTGATACAGTTGCTATGTGAGTATCTCAACATTGGTCTCTTCACGAGAAAACTACGCCATTGCTGAATGAATGCTAACGTGCAAACTTTCATATATATATATATATATATATATATATATATATATATATATAGAGCTCTGACAGCCAACAACACTCTCCCGGTTGCCGTTATTGAAGGGGCCCGGCAGCTCAAATCGGATCGTCTCAGAGTGATGCGACGCTGCCCCTACGCGCAGATTGCAATTGCAATTTGCAATAGGTGGTCTATTTCACGCCAGACGCTGCATGGTGTACACTGTATTTCAAGCGAACGACGAAAAGTGGCTGTACGTCCAAATGTGGACAAATGCGCCACTCTTTTGAATCCCAATTCAGGCACAGAAAAGTGCGTTCTAAAATTTCTTGTAGCGAGTACTTGAAATGGCTTTTGGAGACTGGGTAAAAGAGACAAGAAATCTACGAGCACGTACAAGAAGTCAGCGGCGAGAATTCCAGGCAGTCGCGGTCGTGTCGTTACAGTGGTGCAACAAAGTTGTCTTACGGTGTACCGCTGACTCCGCTACCACAGACAGGGGCGTCGGTCGCAGCTTTTCAAAGTTGGGGAGACACAATTGTGAATTTTAAAACCCTTGGCGAAAGCAAAAAGAAGAAAAAAATTGGATTGTTTGCAACACGTATTTCAGGCAAGAGAAAGCGAAATCCGCAAAAAAAAAAAAAATTCACAGCCACAGACAAAGCTTCTCATGTGACGTCTAGGCAGAATGACCACCACTCATCGAGATATCGGGTGAAGTGAAGGGGAATATCGGGTGAAACAAAGCCAAATAAAACGCTTCATAATGCTCAAATTGGCCTTAAAGAATATTCGCTGCTTTTCAGGCATTCCCTTTAACCCGTCCCCCAGACTATGGTAGCCAACCAGACGCATTTCTAGTTAACATCCCTGCCTTCTCTCTTTATTTCCTTCTCCGCCTGGTCCTTCAGGCACGCAAGCACATGACACTCACCGAAGTTCATAATAGGCACAATATCACCAGATTTAGCCGCTAAGATAATTACATTCTTAGGTATTACGTGTCAATGCTACGATAGTGTTACGGTGCATTTGGACGGGACCATGCGCGCAGGACGGAGACGAAGAGGAAGTGCTAAACTGTCTACTGGAGCTCTGACCTTTGCACCAGACTGCGCGTTTGCCACTAACTTTTTTCCTATGTGAATGGTTGTACATACGTTTGTGCATAGGGCTTCCTAATAATAATAAATTTGGTCACCTGGGGTTCCTTAACGTGATCCTAAGTCTATGTATACATGAGCGTTCTTGCATTCACCGCCATCGAAATACAGCCACCATGGCTGAGATCCACATTAGCAGCGACCTTAGCAGCGACCTTTAATGTCGACCTTATCAGCGCACTGAGCTACCATGCCGGATAACACACGAAGCTGCTGTCATTCCACCTTGAACACACCTCATGGCGAAGTGGTTGTAGATGAATGAATAAATTAATCGTTAAATTTTAAAACCTGATTGATGACCTTGCCTAATAGGGCAACATAGGGAAAGCAGGGTCAAAAGCTGCTGTAGATCACTGAAAGAAACCTGTCTCCTTTGGAAGCAAAACAAATCCCGTCGATGACGGCAGCATGGCAGAAAGCTGTCAATCCCGTCTACCGTAAAAGCACTGTAGGAATAAAGGTAGCAGGAGCTTGTCGAATCAATAAGGAAAAAAAAACAATATATATATTTAATGAAAACCGCAAAGCGCGCGCACTGTCGACAAATGTGAACATTCGCGTAACTACTATATATGTAAAATTACTATAAACTACTATATATAAAAAACTACTATATATAATAAACTACTACTATAAAAACTACTATATATAATAAAAATTTTCAAGTTTTCCGTCTGGAGGGCGGTAGACAACACAAAATATATTTTTGTCGCTCTGAACGGTTAACACTTCACAGTCCGGAGTGCAGAACGTGAATTTCTCAAGTATTGTTGCAGGAAGCGAATTCACAATTTGCAGCGATACACCACCACCTCTTCGAGTTTCCCTGTTATTAGCGAAGTGAGTATAATTGTCTAACACAAAGTATGTTGAATCATCGTGGTACCAGGTTTCAGTAAACATTATTGCATGAAATGAAAAATTAAGGGAAGTAAAGAGGCTATGTATTTCATCAGTCTTGTTGCACACAGAACGACAGTTCATATGAAAAACACCAACGCTATTTTCACAGTAAACGCTATTTAGATCTGCGATAGAACGAAGTTCGATGCATCTTATGGGGGCATCCATGATTTTTTTTTAGCTTATTTTATTCAGATCATTCGAGCTAGTGATCCTTAGTCTGGCACTATTTTCAGATTTGCGGGCATAAATATGCCCATCACGCACCCAAACAAACTTCCAGTTCGTTTCACGCTTTTTGGCGATTGCCTGCGCAAGGAGGCGCTTCCTTTCAGGACACAGGTGCTCATTGACGTAAATGGGAACAGATTCAGAAAACCCAAGTTCATTAGCCGTTAGGCGCTTTCGTCTTCCTTTCTCCAGCACAGCATTTCGTTTACGTCGGAGTGCAAAATGGACAATAATACTCTTTCCAGTTTGGCTTCCTGGTGTTGAAACCCGGTGGCACACATCAATATCAGACGGTGATATGGGTTCCCCAATACAGTCACCAAGCTTCATCATGATTTCCGTCAGTTTTTCATTAGCATTCACTGGTATTCCTTTTATTTCTATATTGGAGTTTCGCGAGTACTATTCGCAGTCCACGATTCGAGACTCGTTAGATTTCGCTTGACTTCCTATTTGATCACAACGTGACTTTAGGTTGTCATTTTCAGTGCGCAAGCGTTTATTTTCTTCTAGAACTGCTTTCAGATTAGTTACCATCTCATCAAATTTGTCATCAGTAACCTTTAGATTAGTTTTTATTTCTCTGAGTTCATTTCGTATTGTACGATTTTGTACGCTCCTGCACTAATGTATAGTGTTTCATTATGTTTTTGTATGTCGCGCTATTGTTTCTTACGTCACACAATGTTAACAAATGCGCTAAGGCTGTTGTCGATTTTGTACGTATATTTTCTTACTGATCCCTACTGTATTTTTTGCCCTTGTAAGTTCACAAATTTCGCAATGTATTCCAATGTGTCTAGTATTTCTCTGCGTTTGTCATGAATAAGCTGTTTCTCGTCATACTGTCATGTGGGGCGTAATGGGGTTTTTTCAAGCCGCTGCATGCGGCCTTTACCCTTACGTCCGCTCTCATTCTGTATTCTGTGGAAAGAGAGAAATAAAGATTATTATTATTATTATTATTATTATATCTAAACAAATTTGTTGTTTCATCATCATCATCATCATCATAAATATATATATATATATATATATATATATATATATATATATATATATATATATATATATATATATATATATATATATATATATATATATATATATATATATATATATAGTTGGTGTCACTGACCCGAAGTGCCAGGGAGTATTCTATATATATATATATATATATATATATATATATATATATATATATATATATATATATATATAGTTGGTGTCACTGACCCGAAGTGCCAGGGAGTATTCTATATATATATATATATATATATATATATATATATATATATATATATATATATATATATATATATATATATATATATATATATATAGTTGGTGTCACTGACCCGAAGTGCCAGGGAGTATTCTATATATATATATATATATATATCTATATATATATATATATATATAGTTGGTGTCACTGACCCGAAGTGCCAGGGAGTATTCTATATATATATATATATATATATATATATATATATATATATATATATATATATATATATATATAGTTGGTGTCACTGACCCGAAGTGCCAGGGAGTATTCTATATACATATATATATATATATATATATATATATATATATATATATATATATATATATATATATATATATATATATATATACCACGAGGAACGGCAGGCATGGTAACCGTCGTCGTACCCACTTGGCTACCTTTAACGTATGTATCTGAGAAGGGGTAAAGCAATATAAGAAGGGAAATGAGCAGTCTATATGCCGACCTGGCCGCACGTTGCCACTAATCGCTTGAACGACATGCCGCAACAAGATGGGAGAATTTGTGAATCCCGTCGTAACCAAGATAAGTCAGTGATGCGGCCATCATCGTCGATTCCATAATTTGCTTCCCCGAAGGTCAATTCTAGTGAAGGCGCACACTCTTAGACCACCCATACCATGCAAGAAGCGCTGTATGTATATATATATTGTAATCGTGAAACACTAGTGCGGCCATTAATCAAAACAGGTGACACAGTGTTCTGTCCCAAATGCGTGCAAAGCATTTTTTGCATTTGAGTACATAGTCACATCGCAGTGATTACAATGACATCGAGAATGCTTGTATAGTGGGACTTCAAGATGCCGGAATTATTCATCGAAAGCTCGGAAAAAGAAAGCAGTGAAACTTTCTCACCATGCATAAAATAAAAAAAGAAAATACGCTTAATTTTGCCTGTCCGTCACTGTATAAGGCAAAGTGTGTTCATAATATATCGCGCCAAGCCATTTCAAGTTACTTACGACCAATCAGTTGGAAAAAGTGGTTAATGTGCAAGGAAAATATGTCCTCGTTAATTACTATACACATTCCTTGCATAAAAATCAGTATTAATATATCGAATTAATTGTCCACGAGAACTCTTAAGCGCATGAAGAATTTAAAGAAAAGCAGCTGTACAAGTGCGCCAGGCGCTTAAGAACGTCTTCATCGTGGATTGACTACAAAGCCTACCTTAAGTCATATTGTGTTGCTCTACGCATAGCAGAGAATATGTACTTTTCTAACGACATTCAACAATTACTCAAAAACAATGCAACGTACTTTTGGAAAAGAACAAGCCCTAGTGAAGAGAGTAACCGCATTCTATTACACGATGATAACGCAATTGCTCTTTCTTAGAGTAATTGTTCAAGGTATTTCAATTCCTTTTACACATCCATGTTCACAAATGAGGATAGCTCAATGGTACCCTTCGTACCTGATTTCGAACATATCACGGTAGAGCGAATTGCTTCACTAATAAACAACCTTAAAGTGTCGTCTTCTTGTGGCGTTGATGGAATAAATTCTAAGATATTAAAAAACACCACTTCTGTTTCAATCGTCATCCTAGTTCATATATTCAGGCTGTCCTTAATGTCTGGTATGCTTCCCTTCGACTGGAAGATAGCAAAAGTTGTACCGGTTTACCAAAATTGGAGTAAAAACTAGAGTGACAATTACAGACCAATCTCGCTTACCTGAATGTGCTGCAAAGTGCTCGAACCTATCATTGCTTCGCATATTTATGACCATCTCGAATCTAACAGTTTCTTTTTCCGCAGTCAACACGATTTCAGAAAATGCTTTTCGTGCGAGAGACAGTTACACGAATTTACAACAGATATCCGCTTTAACACGAATCACTACTTACAGAAGGACTGCTTATTCCTTGACTTTGCCAAAGCGTTTGATCGTGTTGCACATTGCCGCCTCCTATCAAAATTTTTTGGGTTAAAATTAGGCTCCTGTACATGGCTGCGTAACTTTCTGTCTAACCGAGAGCAATTCACCTCTGTTAATGACTCCAATTGCCCAAAATCTAATGTTACTTCTGGTGTGCCACAGGGAAGTGTCCTTGGGCCTCTGTTGCTTCTAATCTATACAAATGGTCTGCTTAACAGCATATCGTCTTCAATACGAATATTTGCTGATGATTTCATAATATACCATCCATTACCCAACAGTGATGATCATATAGTGCTCCAACGAGACCTAGAGATAATGAACAAGTGGTGTACTACATGGCTCATGACACTAAACGTATCAAACTGTAAAATAATGTCTTTCACCCGTAAATCTGCTAATTCGCAGTTTATCTGCAACTTTAACAATAGTATTATACCCCCGACTGCCCAATATGAATATATTGGCATGCACCTTACACCTAACCTATCATGGTCTGAGCACATTACGTGTGTCTCTGCCAATGGATTTAAGCCATAGATTTGCGCCGGAACTTGCGTAGTGTTCCATCTGCGTTGCGTAAACTGGCTTACTTAACGTTCTTGCGACCCCAGCTTGAGTACGCGTCTCCCATTTTGTCTCCAGCAATAACTAATTGAAGCCTTGAAATGGTTCATAATAGGGTAAGTCGTTTCATTACTCATCATTACAGCGCCCAGTCTAGGCTGTCATTATTACATAAATTCATTCAATCTGACCGATCAACCCTACCATGCTTGAAACACTACGTCTTCACATTGCGCAGATTGCACAATAATTTCAGCTATGCACGATTTAATGGCGCGATGCAAGAGCTTTCACCACTGCCTCGCGCTATTGGTGTCCAGAACAGCCTTCCGGATAGCATCGCTTCCCTCAGAAACCGTATGCTTTTAACAGTAATTTGATCAAACATTTTTCTCCACACTGTGTGTAGGATTGAGTTAGCACAGGGGTACCCATCAATCCCATTACCTTAACCTTTTCAATGCATTGTCACGCGTTATGTCATGCGTTCTTTTTTTTTTATGTTACGCAGTGTATAACGTCTCAGCGCAATGTAGCTGGCTGCTTTTAAGTAATACTTCTTGCTGTTGTTCCTCTTTTTTTTTTGCTATGCTAATCTTTTCATTCCTTCTTTATTTATTTTTTTGACATCTTCCTGTAAATATGCAAATTGCTTCGTTTTGTGCCAATATTTGAATCCTTTTATGAATCAATATCTTTTTTTTTTATCTTTTTATGAATCAATATATTTTGAGATAAATTTTGCCATATGATCCCTTACCCTATGCCTCTGGGTAAGCCTGTTAAGTCTATCTCAATAAAAACATAAAAAATAAAAACGTTTTCGTTTTTTGCGACCCTTGCTTTCTTAAAGCTTATGCACTTTTACGCAAGCCATTGCTGAGTACGTAATCTTGGAAGAAACAATCTTCTTCTTGCCGTCGTTGAACCTAAGCACTAATTACAATAAAAATAACTCTTGCCGCAACGCGTTCAAGCTACGAAACCATGACGTCGCTGTTGTTTTCAATATGAAGAAGGCAAGAAGACACAAATAAAATAACAACCATGGGCCCCTGATTCAAAAGAAAGGTCGTGGATGAGTGGAAGTGTCAGCAACGCTGTGAAGTGCAGACGCGCTCTCAAAAGGAAGCAATGGACGATCGATGGGGCTTCGTCACTGCTTCAACGACCCAGTTTCTTCCCTTTCTGTAGTTGCCGGCGTTCCTTTTGTCTTCCAGGCACATGCGCTGGCTCCCGCACCATCCACCAAATGCGCGAGCAAACGCGCTAGCACCAACCTCACACAGTGAATGCAGAGCAACGCAATACGTGCTGTAGTTCGCTGGCAACAGAAAAGAGAAGAAACGCGAGAAGCCGAGCATCTCTGTTTTTTTTTATGCGAAGCATATTAATAGAACGACTCTCCCGCACCGCAACTGGCAGGGTTATTCTAAGTAAACTCGGGCTGAATCCCGTTATGAATTCAGCAGGAAGAACAAAATTACTCGGTGCGGTCAAAAGGTGTTTGGTTATAATACCGTTACCCAAGAACATGCTCTCTGGTAGACACGACAAGAGGCGGTCCGCCAGAGCCAAGGCCCTTCAAGAAAGGTACCAAAGCAACCAGCACACCGCTTATGTCGATGCGGCAAAGCAAAATCACCAAACTTACGTAGTGAGCGTCGTGACCGGAGAGGGAAGTATCCTCAACGCCGCGACCATAAAAACAGCGTCCACCGTGGAAGCGGAAGAGACTGCCATTGCTTTGGCCATCACGAATCCCTCCGTGCAAACTATTGTAAGCGACTCCAAAAGGGAAATAGTCAACTTTTCGAGAGGCAGCACAGGCATCTGTGCAGCGCGAGTCCTACGGGACTGTAATAATGAAAACACTGTTGAACTCGTATGGGTCCCTGCCCATTCGGGGAATCAAGGGAATGAGGAGGCGCACTGGGTAGCCCGAGGTCTAATCAACCGGGAGATGTGCCCCTCAGACTCGGATCCCATGGATGAGGCACCGACGACATACCACGAAATAACAAACTATTACAAGCAAAAAAGGCGAATCTACCCGCCTCCAAACGCAAGCCTCACTCGAGCGCAAGCCTCGATCCTGCGTCGAATCCAAACTAAATCGTTCCCCAGCCCACATTGGCTAGCCATAATTACCAACGGGCAACGGAACCCAATATGTCGAAATTGCACAAATGAAACATTGGCCACCCAAAATCACATTCTTTGGGGGTGCGAGGGCTTAACCCCTCCCAGGTCGCTCCTGCCAGCTCCCTCACAACAGACGTGGGAAGAGCTGCTCAGAACGCCGGACGTAAAAGTACAAAAAGCCCTCGTTGCCTGGGCCGAAAGGGTCGCTCCTCGTGAGGGGCCATCCTAGGACTCGGGCCTGCCAGAACATCACTGAGCAGAATTTCAATAAAGTTGTTACCACCACCACCTAGAGCTCAACCCAGCTCCTCAGGCGCGGCGGTGTCGCCTTCAATACCACGTGACACCGTGACGTCACGACAGAGGAGAAACGGGGCTCCAACTCGCACCGTCGCTCGCGGCGTCGCGGCGGTATATAAGCAGCTGCGCTTGCCTCTGCTAGACACTCACGAGGTGAGATGCCTCCTGGAGACAGAGCTGCTCGTTGGAATGAGAAGCGAAGGTTGCGGCGTGCTACAGAGACTGTTTCTAGGTGGCTTTGCTATGGCGCAGCGACTACGCGCCCCGCATCGGACGCGGTGAGCGTCGGGCAACGCAGCGTTCGGCGCGACAACGAAATGTGCGCCTGAGCAAGCGCCGCACGCCTGAGCCGACGCCGACGACACCGGCTTTTCTGCGACACGAGCTCCTTAACGCTGTCGCGTTAAAATAAAGGCTAGCATGCTTCGCATCCTGGGCTTAACCTTAGCTGAGCCGCAGCCAGCTTTTTGCCACGCGTGTCCCATATTAACAGAGATGGTTAGCTCAACAAGTTCAACCGATTCAACTTTCCAAGTCCTAGGTAATTTAGCCAGAGTTTAAAAATGTACAAAGGCCACGTAGATGGAAAGAACAAAGGTAATGCTGTTTTCCATCGCTTCGAAATACCCATACTGTCTTTTCCATTCCGCCTAATTAGATAATTAGTCTAAATTAATTAATCAACTTCTCAAATATTATAGTCAGGTTAAAAGTGCCAATGAGAAAATTGTAGAGCAACATGAGAAACTACCTATACAGCTTTCTGTTCCTCAGTACCTGCTGCATAAATGTTTTCCCGAGTGCGAAATAAGCCCACGAATAGACGCAAAGTGCCTGGAGCGGCCCGTTGCGCGGCTATGGTGTGGAGGAGGAAATAACTTTAATGTGTCCTGAGGAACCCCTCCCCACCCACTCTTCGTTTAGTGGGCGGCAGGGGTCGCGGATATGGTGTGGATTATGCTAAAAAAAAGAAAAGAAAACAAGGAATAGACAACTTGAGTTTCTTTCCGGCTAGAACAACTTTTTTTTAATAAAAATCGATCGTTCGCCAATTTGGTCTGTTCAGGAGGATAACTAGAATTACAGACGTTACTTGCACCGCAAATTGCGATATTCAGGTAAGTAATTAAAATGCTTACTAATTAAAATTTGAAGCATTTACATCAGCACGCATTCAAAATTGAAATATAAAAGTCCGCTTTTAGGGGCGTCACGTTTCCCTTGCAAAAATACAAGAGAAATACCATCTTAGGGATAATCTGGCCATAAAGTGTGTTGCGAAATACATTAGCTTTCCAATTAACAGTTTAGTAAAACTGCACGTCAAGCAGTCCGACACGGTATTAATGTGAATGTATATTGCAACATATTCGAGAGACGAATATCTATAAAGTGGCACTAGCCATCGAATTTCTGCTCAGCAGACTTTGTTTCACTACGAGCCGGCTTCAATTTCGCATTGCGAACACATATCCTAATATCACTGATCAAAATGTTAGTGAATGTTTTTGATTGCCCCCTGTACACAGACATTTGTCGCATAGATAATCTCCGGTTCTTCAGGTAATACACCTGAACATACCTAATTGTGCTATTTGTCACAGACAATTAAAACAAATATGCAAATCAAAAACCACAACAAAAAAACAATAAGAAAACATCTGATATAGTAAAAAAAACAGAAAGAGCAACTCCCACTAAATAACCTGATAAGCGAATGAGATGTAATAAATAAGAGACATTTATTTATTTATTTATTTACCTATTTATTTATGTATTTGTTTGTTTATATAATATTTTTTTCATTTATTTATATATTTATTAGTTGCATCCTTTTATAGAGGCACGTTTCTTCCTTCACAAACAAGAAGTTAAAGACAAGAAACAGCCTGTAATATCAGGGGCTATAGAAGTAGCTCTTAACAAAACAAAAATTGGATTAGCTCATGAATTACAGAGTGAATTGCAGCGAGCTATCCATGAGACTTCTGATAGCGTAGCTTCCCCACACTGCGAAGATAAATTGACCGTCATTTCGCCCAGCAACACTGACCTGACGCATGATTGCAGCCCCTCTGGCAATACTTCTTGCGTTTGCTTTAGTCTCTCATTATTTGCAGCCCTCACGTGCTCTCGATGATTCTTGTCTACCGAAGTTTAGACCCTTTTTGGTGTTTCGATCGTTCGCTTTTACTGCTGATTGATGTGTGTCGTGCAGAACTTTAGTACTACGCACCATAGCTCTGCACAAGTATACTGGTAATAATCTCAGCGTATCGACGTAACAACTGCTTTTGAAAGGGCCTAGTGAAGCTATTTCTGTGGCAGCGCAGTGCCATCTTGGCTCTCGGCATCCTGTATCCCTATAGTAGTGGGGAACATAGTTAAATTTTAGTGTAAGTGAAGCACTTGCTTTATCGATGGCTGATAGGAACAAGTGTAGCAGGGACGTACCTTTTATTCCATGTCCTGCTTTTCAGAGAACCGAAGCGTTTATTAATTACCCTATTTATTTATTTATTTATTTATTTATTTATTTATTTATTTATTTATTTATTTATTTATTTATTTATTTATTTATTTATTTATTTAGCATTAATTCAGACACAGTGAACGTATTGGATGGCAAGGCTAAAGGCAGAACATTGCCTGACTGACTAAGCCCTTGTCACCCGTACGCTGCTCCACGGTGAAGTTGCAAAGCATACATTATAGCATAGATAAATGTCAACAGCATTCATTATAAGTTTATAGCATACATTGTAGACATACGTGCAATAGATACCTGCATCATTGCACAACTTTCCAAGTAGGAACAGTTAAAGTCCACCCAGAGTAATATCTGTAAGAAAAAAAAATTGATAAATATATACAAGCATTTTGTTTCTTTCTGCCGTAAAAAATGCTTTGAATAGAGTAGAGCTTGATGAGAATTTAAGTTCATGACAGTATTTTTGTTTCTCAATTTCGATCTTGTCATGATAAATTGCAATGGGCACAATTCAATGTTCCCTATTCTGTAGTTATTTAGCATTACGTTCGATAATTAAAAGTACCCGCCGTGGCTGCTCAGTGGCTATGGTGTTGGGCTGCTGAGCACGAGGTCGCGGGATCGAATCCCGGCCACGGCGGCCGCATTTCGATGGGGGCGAAATGCGAAAACACCCATGTGCTTAGATTTAGGTGCACGTTAAAGAACCCCAGTTGGTCAAAATTTCCGGAGTCCTCCACTACGGCGTGCCTCATAATCAGAAAGTGGTTTTGGCACGTAAAACCCCAAATATTAAAAAAAATTATAATTAAAAGTAAAACAATGCCTGCGATAACAATAGCGGGAAAGTGGCTAGAGCAACGTTGCTTCTTGCTTGCACTTCAAGGGCAACGAGAACCCAAAAAACAATTAGTCAAGCACAGATATGCCTCTTGTTGTGAATTCATGAGTAAGAAAACTCCGCAGCAGAGTTTTAGCACCGCGGCACCTATCTTCTTGCATGAATACCATCCTACCTTGTAATTGGAGCTCAGATAGCAGGTAACTACAAGCTACACACAAGCACTCTTCAGATAATGGTAACAATCGAATTATTTACTTCACTATATTGCACCTCGCTAGGCCACTGGGTACAATGTCCCAAGAAACCAGGAAAGTGCAATAAGCACTCCCTAAATAATACTGGGTGCTTCAGCGAACACTTTCGAAAATTCTCGAAGGTTGCCTGTGGCATATAGCATAATTCTAGTTCATGTGGAGGTCTACTCGAAGGGGCGGACATTGCTGGCACAAAAAAATCAAATGCATATTTAACTACATAACAAATATTCATTAATTAACTTTTAACTAATTACCGTATGGTGCATATTTAAATTAACAAATTATAGCCGGGGGTTTGGAAGGCGCATTCACTTGGAACGAATTCGGAAGATGATGCCAGTTTCGGGATATAATATCTCTAACTCTGCGGAGAAATGAATTGGCGTTCCAGTTACTTTTGAGCTTGGATGCACAAAACGAGGGTTTCGTAAGAAAGTGATGAAACGCGGCTGCATTTTCCCGCAAAATTCGGGAATTCATATTTCGAAACTGATGTCATTCTCAGACTTCGCTCCAAGTCAATCCGCCTTATGTACTCCACGGCTAGAATTTCTAAATTGCAATATGGCATAAAGGTAATTAGTTAAAAACCTAATTAATGAAGCTTTTATGATTAGTCGATTATGCATTTCAATTTTTTTTGTCTGCGTTATACCTGCCTCTTTCATTAGACCAGCTCATGAACTAAAATTGTTCTATCTGTCACACACAACCCCTAAAAAATTTTGAAAGTGTTCGATGGAACAACGGGTATATATATACCATTGCACTATTCCATAGACGACATTCTTCTACAAAAGAAGTCGAAGGTCTCACCCTAGGTTTTTGATTTGCTTTGTTTCGTGAGATAGCCTGAAAGGCACACCATCAAAAAAGCAAAAAGGAATGTTCAGACAGTGACTACGGCTTGACTCACAGTCACCAGTTCAAGGCAAACAGATGCTTTTGACAGCAGCTGTATAAGACGAAGTGGCACAAAGGTTTCGCCATGGTGACAGCGTTGCATTGGCTTTCTACCACTCCGTCTGACTGGTTGCGGACCCCACCCTATCATAATGCCGATGCTAGCGTATAGAAAAACAAATCAAATAAAGAGAGACGCTGAAACAGCCACCGCATTGCAGACTTGCATTTTCAGCACTGCCAGCTTGCAGCTTATAAGTCGGGCGACGACGCAATGTCGATATGGCGGGTATATTGGATAGCAAGGCAAATATGTTTGGATCTTTCTTCTCAACAACCGACGTCTAGTTACGCAAGAATCCTTCCAACAGAACTGTTCTATTCGAATGCAAAGGAAACCTACATGACCTAATCTCGGACGGAATTGGATGTGTACATCGTTCGGTGTTAAGATACACACACAAGAAAAAATTCCCGCTTCAGGCAAATAAAATCTGCTCTTACAAGAAAACTTAGTGGCGCGACTAAACCCTTTCCCAGAATTTTCGTTATTTGATGTGCACTGACAGCCACTATGGTAATGATGTGCTTGAAAATTTCTCATTACGAACATATATATGCTGTTGACATTTTCCTGCCATTTCAATGCAGTGTAGGCGACACGGAGATTGTACAATAAAAGCAGTGCGCTTTTCGGACATTTCACAGGAAGCTTTAAAAAGTTCCCTGTCGTATCTGTGTCGTAAAGAAAGTTTTCTAATAATATGAGCTCGTGCGACCCCTCCGGAATCGAATACCTCCTTTCTAACTAGATCAAATGAAACAGTCAGGGAAAGCGCATGCAGCATGTTATCATTTCTTGATCACTAAATACTTAGGAAATGGAAAAAGAAACAAAAAAGCCTACCTTTTTGGGTGCCCACATTAATAGTTCCAATATTTCTAAGACATATGTCAGCGAGAAAATAACAAGCACCTTTTGATATTGCAGTGTGTCCTATAATGGGAAAGCTTTTCTGCACGACAGTGTGGCAAGGACGCGAGAAAAATAGCGCAGTAATTTCACATTTACCATTTCAGTTATACACTGATGTTACTCTATATGCCAAAAGCATGCAGTGTGTAGGAAAACATACTTTTCCCCAATCTGGTATTCACTCCGCTTTCCCACATAGAAGTTCCTTCGTGCTTGCCTCTACCCTGCACTCAATCGCACATCCTCACCCACAGAATTCAGGGCGCCACCTTCCCGTGTAGGCCTACACCCTCTGTTTACGCGAGCAATGCCAGCGCCCGTACTTCCGTTTTACGGCTTGTCCTCCTCCTGATGCCACGAAGCGCACAGCGACGCCAAGCCTCATCACTGCTCGCTCCTTCGCAAACATGCTCGTCCCACATTCGTACCTGATTACGAGCTCCCACTCAAAGCGAACGCGTCCGTCTTCACTCCCATCCGGATGCCTCGCACCCGACAAGAGAGGGGCCAGAGTTGTTCCTGTTTACGGTTACACGCGCGCCTACCCTGAGCACAGCAGGCTCTGTGCAGCAGCGAGGAGTGATCGGACTTGGTAAACGCGGTCCCTTGTCGGCGCTGGGGCAGTGTGCACTTGTCAACACTGTCTTGCCGGAAATCAGAGGAGCATGGAGGCACGGGATATTTCTTTCAAGAGTGCTTCCCTTATAGCATTTGTACGGTCTCAGTTTTCATCACGTGTGAACTGTGGTTTTAGTGAAAAATATACTGCTGCTGCACATGCCACGTAAGCAGTATTTTGCCAGCTCAAGGCCAAAATGTTCTCTACTTTCGTGCCTCACTTCAAAGGTGTTGTACCATATAGTTTAAGCTTTCGTAAATCTTTTTGCAGTGGTTGTTTTACCGTGTTGATACAGAAAAATACTTCACCGCAAAAGAAAAGAAGAAAAAGAAGTCATTCCTGGGGGTGCGGATTTGACGAATTCACGCCAACTTACATTGATTGCAGAAGTGCGAATTTCTTCATTATTAACCTATTTATTTATTTAGCAATTTATTTGTTTGTTTGTTTACTTGTTTTTGTGTGTGTGAGTAGCATTTTATAACTACTATCTCTCCTACTCTGGACTGGGGTAGGAGGGGTAGAATACATACAAAATATAAAAGTCATTAACAATTAAAATCGCACAAAATGATAGGTAACCAATATTTAAACAATAACTCGTTATTTAGGTTCCACGGACGCAAATATTTATTCAACAATGACCTAATAACAAATAAATAAAATATACATTGAAAATATACGAGTTACTCGCCATATAAACGGCAACAAATCAATAGGTATACACGCGTACACAAATCCTTATTTAGCTGCTACGAAGGCAATTTATTAATAAATGACCCATTAACACTATCTCCATGGAAAGGTGGCAGTTATACAATGACATGCATACAGCGCGTGTGGAAAATCATTACTGAACCTTAGTCGGCGTTAACACAATAATGGAGAACCAATTGGAGGAGAACAAACCCTGGTTCACGGCCGTGACACCATGCTCTGGAAACTTGTTGCAGTAACGTACTGATCTGAGAAAGAATTAACACCTAAAACGGTCCTTGGAAAATCTTTGTTCCGCTACACATTTGTAATGTTTATTTCTTGTAATTTCTATTTAGCTTCGCCAATATATTTTGACTTCTCATTAACACTACATCAACAACTATTCTGTAAAAGAGGTGCCTCGGGAGTAAAAAAAAAGTGTCTACAAAGGAAGTCTTGGACCGGAGAGGAAGTGGAAGTTTAACGATGTAGGTACTCGTGAAATTAAACAGTGCATGTTTAATGCATGACGAATTCCATTCGCGGCTTGACGATGGTAATGAGGACTATTTCTAACTGAAGAGGTAACCTCCACCAGTGTACAATAAAAAACGCAGGTAATGACGAGCACTACCGTCAAAGCGTCAGCTTACACGCTTTTATCAACCAAAGCAAAACGAGTGCGCACACGAATTACCCATGAGTTCACGTAAGTACGGGGCTGGCGTGGCGGGAAATACAGTGACCACGCAGGTACAACATTTGAATTACAAGGTAAGAAATCGCACTGGTAAACACAATGATTACGTTAAGCGCTGATTTCGATCAGTTGCCATTCACTATGCCGTATACCCAGCTTTGGGAAATAGTAAAGCTATTTGAAAATTCTCACTTATCATTAAAGGTACTTTTCTCTCACTCTCGCTCAGTACGACTGTATGTAGATATACATCAGACGAAGGGCAACAAGAGAAAGTCCCTTAGCAGAATGTAGATAATTCCGCCGGTGTGTATGTGCCACCTACGAGATACTCTGCCCAAGCGAAGAAATCGGGGATGAAAGTGGCTTGACCTTAGTCGTGCCCCAACAAAGACAGACTATTTCTGAAGGCTCTACATGATTTGCGCGTAGACTCTTAATTGATAAATTCTTGGTGAACAGTAGTTATATGTGCATTGTAATTTCATCTACGTTCACATGACCTTTCCATGATTGCGTTGTTCTTGATCTCATATAAACTTTCATAATTTTCTGTCGCTCCGTAATACATAGGCTTGTTCTTTTTTTTACATCCTGTAATAAACTGTTGACTATGTTATGCATGTTTATTATTTTTTTCTTACGCTGTCTTTTTTCCTAACTATGGTTTCATGATAGCCGGCGCTATCTGTGGGCGAATCCTTCGAATGTATTTTATGTTAATAAAAGAAGAAGAATCGGGAACTGAGGCAATCTAAGAGACCTAAGAAGGGCGAAAAAGACGAAACACCTAATACCTTTGTACAAGTATGGTGTTGGAAGCGAAACCAGGGAAGAACGATTTAATTTACATAATTTTGTTCAAGACGGCGCATTCAAAACGGCTATTATTAAATTCATGGTGCAGGAACCTGAATCCTCGTAAGTGTGAAGGCACCAGCTTCCAGTGGGGTAAGGGTCGGGAGCTTCACGTTAGGGTGCTTGAAGCCTCCGGCTCTATATTGGTTGCCACGGTAAATCAACTTGAGTCTTGTTTTGGACGAGTATGGCTCGTTTTCGGTGATTTTGGAAGAACCGATACGAGTGCAGCTCGGGCTTAGTACTTGGAAGGTAAATTTGTGAGTAACTTACACTTTATAATTACCGAATGGTGCTTGTGAGTGAGCCATATTGACTCATCGTAATCAAAACACAAAGAAAGGCAAAATATATGAGAAGAATAAGAAAATAAAAAGAGGTTGACACTTATTACTTGTTTTATTGTACCCGGGATTCGATTTATCTGTGTCAAAGACGTTTCGTCTTTTTACTAGGATCTGTTAAGTTCTGGCGTAAAAAAATCTGACTATTCTTTTCTAAGACCGACTTCGTTTCTACCGTAACGTTTGAAGTCGCGCAACGAGGAGAGGTTAGCCTGGACTGTAATTCCTCTATAGATATTCACCGTTTGTGTGAGATGACATTTCCCTGTCTTTTAAAGTTTTGAGCTTTCTTTTTTCTGTATCCACAAATATCCACTTCGATTTCTAGTTGACAGAAGCCAAACTTGAAATCTTGCGCTTAAGAGATGATGAGGGCTGTACATTTTATTTATCTACACCATTGGGGTAAACAAAAGAAGCCCAATGCAAAAGTAGCAGTTACTCTTGCGAAAATCGCACTCAGTTATGGCAGTCGCGAGAAACTGTATGAACCGGAATTACATATCTTTGCGTGACTTCCGTAACACCTTCCGCCACTTGTGAGTGCAGCACAAGGTGAATGGTATTAAAGCGGCTCTTTAGCATCATCAAGCGTCAAAGATGGATTCTTGCGAACCCGTTGGGTAAACAAAATATTTTTATAGGCTAATTTTTTTAGCAATCTGCGTCCTGCATCTATTGTGCTTCCAAGTATATTACGTCTTGAAAGAATGAAAACTAGTGCAAATGCACTCCTCCTATAGCTTTCATAGTTTCGTTTCGTTTATCTGTTCCTAAAAATGGTGCTTTGCTTTCTTCTATGTGCTACATTAAAATAAAGCTTTCTTTGCCTCTACCTTCAACTTTCCCACTGCTGCTGCAGTTGCTGCTGTGGCTGCTGCTGTCAGGCACACCACGTCGAGGGGGGATGCAAGTCAGGAGGGAAGGAGCGAGTCAGAGTTTCCTCCCCAACGCGTCGAATGCGCACAATGCCCTCTGGAGCTTCCTGGCCGTCGCCACATTAGCCTCTTGACAGCTTTAGTTATCTGCACTGCTCAGAAGCATCGCAGAAACTGCAGCGCTTCCTTTTCTACTAAGGTGCGAGTCCTGAGGGGACGTTAGACAGAACTGTAGGGAAGAGGGAGGAGAAGAGGCAGTTCCCATATAAGGGAGGGGAGGGGCGGAGGTGACGTGAGAAGGCAAGCAAACCCTACTACTATAGGAGGGGGGTTTCGGGGAAACTGAATACGCTTAAGTTCAAGGTACCGTACATTACGTTGCTGCTACTTCTGAAAATAAACACCTTGCAAATATTTAATGCAGACAAACTAAGCAGAGCGTGCAGAAGCAGAGCCGCATTAATTAAAGCGCACCGCAGGGTCCAGGCGAGACTACGGAAGCGGTTGATCGCCAAAGCAACACTTCTGTGCCAGCCGCGTTAGTTTTGCGGCTATGGCATTGCTAGAGGCCGTGGATTTGATCCCAATCGCGGCAGCCATATTTCGACGGGGGGCGAAATAGAAAATGCATGTGAACTTACATTTTGGGACACGTTAAAGAATATGACGGTGTCAAAATTAATCCGGAATCCACCACTACAGCATGCCTCCTAATCCGATTGTGATTTCGGCACGTAAAGCCCCATAATCCAAGTTTCATGTTCCTGCCAGAATGGCCATGTAAGGCAGCGACTATGCTCAACCCTCTCAGAGGTTATGAAATGTGGCACACAACAATGCCTCAGGCAAACACCTCTCCCTGTGTGTTCTGTGTACTACGCAGAGAAACAGCAGTGGTGCCCGCAAGGTAACGTTTAACATCAACTCACCACTCTCGTGTTAGATTAAGCGTTGAAGAAGTTAAGCTTGCGCCGTCAACATCAACGCCATATATATATATATATATATATATATATATATATATATATATATATATATATATATATATATATATATATATGCAGCGTTGGATATATATGTGCAGCTGTGCAGCGTTGGGTCAATGGCATTTTTCAAATAAAGGTTTGGAAGTGTATGCGTCTGAATTCGGCGCCCGTCATAAGAGTCCTGCCTGGATAGGTCAGGGTGTGGTGGACTGTACTTTCTTCGCTCGCGCCGCTGGTGCTCAAGGATGTTTCGTGGTAAAAAGTGGTTTTCGTCAGAGTGGTTGGCCGCTCGGTTGACAAAAGCACGAGCTGCGCCGTCCACTCTCTCATTGCCCTCGAGTCCTGCAGTGACCCGGGCCCCAGATGATCATGTGTTTCTGCGTTAGGTTGGATCCTAATAGGTGAGTGGTGCTGTGTGGTAGCCTCCCGGTGAGGAATAGTCTACATGCGACTTGGGAGTCTGTAAGAGTTATCGACGATTGTCCTAGAGCGTCCTTAGTTTTAATAGCCAGCGCGATGGCTGAAGCGTCTGCGGTATTCGCAGATGCAACTCTAGCCGTGGCGCAAGTCAGAAGAGCTTGATTTGCAGCCGCTCCTACCACTGCGAGGGCGTATTTGTAAGCACCACATCAAGCGACTTCTGCGTAGACTGTATCCGGGTTTCCACCGAATTGCTGTATTAACTTTCGAGCTCGAGCACTTCTACGTCACCGGTGGTATTTCGGACTCATGTTCTTAGGGATTGAGGCTGCTATGATCCTTTCACGAAGGTCTCTGA
Source organism: Dermacentor albipictus (assembly GCF_038994185.2). Classification (NCBI taxonomy): domain Eukaryota; kingdom Metazoa; phylum Arthropoda; class Arachnida; order Ixodida; family Ixodidae; genus Dermacentor; species Dermacentor albipictus. Next base: position 150,695,219 of record NC_091824.1, on the reverse strand, counting down.
GCAGAGATTCGAGTTCTTCTCCCGCATACTGTGGACGAGTAGGGTAACCCACGCGGCAAAGTAATTTTCTGCCAGAGGAGGTTAAGCTAAGCCGCTCCCGTTGATATATGAGCATCGCTGCCCGTAGCTCCTCGTAGTTATTGTGAATCCCGAGGGCCAGCAGGCATTCAGTAGAGGTTCCCTGTGGTAGGAACGCTGCGGAGAGCAACCCCGCTCTCCTTCTCATTTTTTCCATTCTCTGCACCTTTTGCGTCTAAAGCTAGGACCGCCAGCCTTCATACTCAACCGCAGTACATTTATTGGTGCGCAAGATTCGATTCCAAAAAGCGCAAGCTCCCGCAGAGGTAGGCTAAAGTGAAACCAAAAACACTCACAATTGAATAATTGGGAACTGTTCATAAATCCAATGTGTGTGCATACACACAAACATGCGTACAATTACACCAGCTCAGCCACAAGTGAATTTAGAGTGACCTAAAGGCAGAGAACCCTTTCAGCAATGAGAGCTCAATTAGCCGTTGCAAACTACGGCTTGAATGGCACAGCGCAAGCTTAGTAAAAAAAAAGAAAACCGTCGTGGCTGTACTACAGTGAATGACTGTCATACTGTGCACTGAAGCTTTCTCGCCATGCCCTCCACGCAACAAGATGTAATCATGAAGCTGATACGACAATGTTAAATTAAAACATAAATGTTTGAATAGAATGAGTGACTTCAAGCATTATCGGTACCGGAACATTCGTCCACAACTGCGTCACGACAGTATCGACGAAGCGCAAACTCTGGAAGCAAGATTGTAATGATGACTATGGTGGTGGTGGTGTTGGTGGTGATAATCATAACAATGATGAAGATGATTTCCTTGAAATAATGCACAAACACACAGCAAGGAGCAAGCAAGCAAATTTCACGTATTACGATAAATAAACGGGTAAATGTAAAAGCGAAAAAAATTAATCATAAACCAAATAAAGTAACACGTAATACTGCACTCAGTATTGCGAACAAAAGAAAACATCAAATACGTTAAATAAATAAATAAATAAATAAATAAATAAGGGAGAGAAAACGAGGTGGGTGAAGGGCATCTCACAAATTTCATACAAATATTGTTATTATTCCGCGTTTGAGTATTATGTTTTATAATTTCATGAAGAATAAACATAGAGAATACGGTGGACACGGTATAAAATAAATCTTTCCCAGGGTACATGTTGTGATTCGTGCCATATTACACGCGTGACTATTAAACTGCCGACTAGGTACCAGAAGGAAGGTGCCAGAAGTGATTGTTGGAAGATCGGGATACATGTCTCACTTTAGGGTTGACACATCAGTCTAAGAGGCAAGGACTCATTAATTTATTGGGACAACTATAGAGGTTAAAAAATTAAATTGCCTTAGTGTCATGCCGTAGTGGGGGACACCGAAAATTTGGGCCAACATTCCTCTTTCCTCTTTGACATCCTCTTTGACGTCTAAATAAATGTAAAAGTACAATTCGTTTTTCACGGCAAATACTGTGGAAAATTTAACGAGGTTTGCTTATTTAAAAGAAAAAGTTAAAATCTAGTGATGGTTGGTTTGGAATTCTTGATTTCGGTCATGAATTTCTCATCAAAGATGGGCAATAATCGCAAATATTCAGAAAACGAGTCTATCAAGTTTCATCATCATCATCATCATCAGCCTGGTTACGCCCACTGCAGGGCAAAGGCCTCTCCCATATTTCTCCAACAACCCCGGTCATGTACTAATTGTGGCCATGCCGTCCCTGCAAACTTCTTAATCTCATCCGCCCACCTAACTTTCTGCCGTCCCCTGCTACGCTTCCCTTCCCTTGGAATCCAGTCCGTAACCCTTAATGACCATCGGTTATCTTCCCTCCTCATTACATGTCCTGCCCATGCCCATTTCTTTTTCTTGATTTCAACTAAGATGTCATTAACTCGCGTTTGTTCCCTCACCCAATCTGCTCTTTTCTTATCCCTTAACGTTACACCTATCATTCTTCTTTCCATAGCTCGTTGCGTCGTCCTCAGTTTGAGTAGAACCCTTTTCGTAAGCCTCCAGGTTTCTGCCCCGTAGGTGAGTACTGGTAAGACACAGCTATTGTACACTTTTCTCTTGAGGGATAATGGCAACTTGCTGTTCATGATCTGAGAATGCCTGCCAAACGCACCACAGCCCATTCTTATTCTTCTGATTATTTCTGTCTCATGATCCGGATACGCAGTCACTACCTGCCCTAAGTAGATGTATTCCTTTACGACTTCCAGTGCCTCGCTGCCTATTGTCAACTGCTGTTCTCTTCCGAGACTGTTAAACATTACTTTAGTTTTCTGCAGATTAATTTTTAGACCCACTCTTCTACTTTGCCTCTCCAGGTCAGTGAGCATGCATTGCAGTTGGTCCCCTGAGTTACTAAGCAAGGCAATATCATCAGCGAATCGCAAGTTACTAAGGTATTCTCCATTAACTTTTATCCCCATTTCTTCCCAATCCAGGTCTCTGAATACCTCCTGTAAACACGCTGTGAATAGCATTGGAGAGATCGTATCTCCCTGCCTGACCCCTTTCTTTATTGGGATTTTGTTGCTTTCTTTATGGAGGACTATGGTGGCTGTGGAGCCGCTATAGATATTTTTCAGTATTTTTACATATGGCTCGTCTACACCCTGATTCCGTAATGCCTCCATGACTGCTGAGGTTTCGACAGAATCAAATGCTTTCTCGTAATCAATGAAAGCTATATATAAGGGTTGGTTATATTCCGCACATTTCTCTATCACCTGATTGATAGTGTGAATATGATCTATTGTTGAGTAGCCTTTACGGAATCCTGCCTGGTCCTTTGCTTGACAGAAGTCTAAGGTGTTCCTGATTCTATTTGCGATTACCTTAGTAAATAGTTTGTAGGCAACGGACAGTAAGCTGATTGGTCTATAATTTTTCAAGTCTTTAATTTTTCAATTCTATCAAGTTTACAACTCTGTAACTCAGCAAGGCAAACTAATAGCACGATTCTGTGAATTTAATCTGATAGTACACCCAAAGCGCATAAAATATATATGTTACACATGAATATGAAAAAAATACAGTAATATGAAAATATAGCTTTCGCAGTATCCTTGTACACAACTTAACAATTTCACGTAAGATATAAATTGACATATCGAATTCCCCCGCTTTGAATGATACAATGAATGCGTTTTGCAGAACTACGATATGTATACTCTTGATGGAGAGCTATTAACTTATAAACTCCATACGTCTATTTTTTAGAACTTGCGAAACCTTCAAAATTCTTGAATAAAGGAAAAATCAGACATCCACCCGTTCGTAGCAATTACTACAAAGGAAACCCATACGGGTTCCTCGAAAGAAAAGCCTTATAGTTGAAGAAAAATTCTTCCTGGTCCGGGACTCGAACCCGGGACCACCGCCTTTCCCGTGCAGCCGCTCTACCATCTGAGCTAACCAGGCGGATAGCAGATGGCCGGGCGAAGTCGAATTTGTCGACAACACGAAGCAAAGGCAAGTGTTTGACATTGTAGTTCTGCGGAAACCCGCAAGGTGGAGAGAAGTAATGAATGAAGAAAAAAGAAAATTCAAGAAAATTCTTGTAACAAAATGCAGGTCATAACTCGAAATTCGGCTTGCAACAGTCACTAGAATGAAACTTTCTCTCTCAACTGCAACAAATTTCATTAAAATCAGCCCAGGGGTTATCTCAGAAAAGCGTATTCGCACTTTACATGTATTTGAAGACGTCGCATCGGAGTTGCGCCCGAGCTAAAGCTACCTCTTAAGTGCCAGCTTGTAGATAATGGCGCACTTGGAGCACCTCATGATAGTCGTCCAGCCTTGCGGTGTCATTGAACATTGATATCGATGTTATTATAACTGCATGCCCTCTGTTGCTTGTGGCGGTACAGCTGTTTGCTTCCTATGGTATGTAATTGCTGACATCCTCGCAAATTTTACCGAGTGTTCTTAATTTGTTCGGCTTGTTTGTTCATCCTTCTTCCCGATTTCGCGTGGCCCCCTTTCTGTTTTCATTGCTTCGTCCCGTTTATGCAGCGCAATAAGCGCATGAAAATAAAGTGCAGTGGCACCAGCAAAGTCACATAAAATATTTTCTTGCACAATAATGAAGCTCCCGCAAATTTAGCTTGAGCGATTCATTTCTCACATATGGTGGTCAGAATACAGTGGAATTCAAGGCGATATCCTCCTGAGACCCTCTATACAATATGTTGCGCCTTAGCTTCAATCCTATTCAAATTTTTTTCAGAGGCGAGAACAGAAAAATGTTCCTAGAAAATATGAAATGACATGCTTGAGAAAATGTATCAAAGTGGTTCAGGTGTTTGAAGTAGCGCTTCGTGTGTGATGTGTACCTTCTCATTGTCCGCGTCTTCTAGCGCAAGAACAAGTCCCGCAGTGCATAAATGACCACCCAAATCACCAATTTGACTGCTTAAGCTATTTTAGCCCCCAGCTTTCGAGAAAAGTGTGACCTCACCATTGTGCCATCACAGAGTCATAGAATATGAAAAGCAAAGATGAAGTGTGCTTCGAATGCTGCGAAATGACATGAAAGTTCAGCATGCAGCGTAAGCATGGCAACGCACCACACGGTGGTGGATTGTCACCGCGGTATATACAAGCAAAAGTAGTTTTCCCCATACCCGACTTGGCCGCTCAGTTCGCGTACATGGCGGCCTTGCTTATGGCATCTGGTGGAGTAACTTGAACAAAAAACAGGCTTTTCACGTTAGTTTCAAACCACTTATGAATAGAAACCGACTTGCAGTGCGATTCTGACCTTGATGCTGTTTGAGGGTCCGCGAAAGATATATATATATATATATATATATATATATATATATATATATATATATATATATATATATATATATATAGAGAGAGAGAGAGAGAGAGAGAGTTTTATTATTGTGGGGTTTTACGTGCGAAAGCCACGATCTGATTAGAAGGCACGCCGTGAAAGGGGGGGGGGGGTGGAGGGGCAGGAGGACTCCGGCATAATGTTGACCACCTGGGGTTCCTTCACTGCACCTACATCTAAACACACGCGTGTATTCGCATTTCGCCCACATCGGTATGCGGCCACCTTGGCCGGTATTTGATCCTGCGACCTCGTGCATAGCAGCCCAACACCACTTACATAAATATATATATATATATATATATATATATATATATATATATATATATATATATATATATATATATATATATATGTGTGTGTGTGTGTGTGTGTGTGTGTGTGTGTGTGTGTGTGTGTGTGTGTGTGTGTGTGTGTGTGTGTGTGTGTGTGTAACCTCGACTGCGCTTTACCTTCCTTGGCAGTCCACGGGTATTTCATCTGCCTTACGCAATAAATGGCATGCCCATCGCCTTCTTTTTCTCTTAATGTCAACTAGAATATCGGCTATCCCCGTTTGCTCTCTGATCGACACTGCTCTCCAGCAGTCTCATAACATTACGCCAAAGATTTTTCGTTCCATCGCTCTTTTCGCGGTCCTTAACTTGTTCTCGAGCTTCTGTGATAATATCCAAGTGTCTGCCACATACGCTACCACCGCTAGAACGCAATGTTTGCACACTTTTAAATGATAGTGGTAAACTCCAAGTAGGGATCTGGTAATGGCAGCCGTAAGCATTCCAAGCAATTTTTATTTTTCTGTAAATTTATTCTTGTGACTAAGCTTTCCTTGTCACCACTGTATTGAACATTTGAGTGGGTGTTCTCGCTTTCGGTCCACTTGAACAGTGTTGTGGTGTTTGCTTTCCTCTTTTGTTGGCGAATGTTATTCAACATTGCATTAATGTTACCTACTCTGTTGTGTTTTATTTGCCTTGTGAGCTTTGTTGACTCAATACACAACTCTGGCACTGCTTCTATAGTGTCGTGTTTTGTTTTTTCAGTCCCAGTATGTTTACCGGCACTTTTCTTCGCGTACCGTTTCAGTAGTCCCTGGAAAATTAAATGAATAGCGGAAGGCTCCTTGCTCAGTCAGCTTTACTTCAGTTAAAATGAAACACCTTAACATCAACTATTCATTAAAGGATGTCTTAAATGTAACTCGAGCGGTAGCTGCTGCGCCAAATAAGAAAGTCGCTTCAAATCGCTCAATTCATAAAGCGCGCCTTCTAGCCGGCGCAGTGAGGACGTTTTCGTAAAGAGCGCTGAAAGGGAAAAGTGTCCATGTGAAAAGTGTACAAGAAGTTTTGTTCTGCGGTGTCTTGTCAATTTATTGATATGAAAGATGAAAACCTAGCCCTGCATCTTTTATTGAAATCTGATGCATTGATGGGCCTTGTGTACGTCCCACATTGTTGCAATATCAACATGGCTAACAATATAACCTAAGAATTAATCACATGCTCCATCCACAAGAAAACTCAGTGCACCTGACCTTCACCGCCAAAAGAGAGCCGAGCAAGCGGCAGTCCACTCACAGCTTAATGACTTTGTTCTGGCAATGTAAATGCTACGCTAATAGAAAAATAAAAGCTCGTTGTTCCCAGCTTAAATAATGCCTTTGGCTGAGCGTTAGTACCAGGAGCACCCATAAAATTTGCCAAGACGTCCAGGTTTAATGCTAAAACCATCGACACAAGACTGATCAGGATCCGTATTCACAAAAAGTTCACATGCAAGAATTGGTACAAAAAAGAATCGATCGATGCTAAAAAAAAAAGACACATTCTTTGCAAAGGTGACCGACCAATCGCAATGTGCACTTACGGTTGAGAAGCTTTGTGAATTTAGCCCCAGACTTTACGTATAAAAGACCCGTTTTAAACGCCAAAAGCTGCTTGTAGCTACTTAAATAGGCAACCCTAATTGGCTGGCATATGTATGCGAATTTCGATTGAGTTGGTCAGCGTATTTATACCCTTTTACTATTAGGCTATATTACCCGCCGCGGTTGCTCAGTGGCTATGGTGTTGGGCTACTGAGCACGAGGTCACGGGATCAAATCACGGCCATGGCGGCCACATATCGATGGGGGCGAAAACACCCGCGTGCTTAGATTTAGGTGCACGTTAAAGAACCCCAGGTGGTCGAAATTTCCGGAGTCCTCCACTGTGACGTGCCTTATAATCAGAAATTGGTTTTGACACGTAAAACCCCATAATTTTTAAAATTTGGCTATCACCACATATATAAGTACGGTGCATCACTGAGGGTGCCTAGACGCCGCACCGACAACCTTGTCATGCTTCTTGCCCCTACAGGATTGCCACGAAGGCTGTTCTTTACCACCGCAGCCGCGCAAACTTGTAGTTCACGTAAACGTCGAGCCTAAAAAACAGGACGTGTGAAACAAAAATTACGGATTACTGAATAAATAAATACGTGCTAAGAACGTTTTATTTCTTTGAGGTGTACGCAAGGTAACATTTGTACCGTTGCGAAAGCAAGTATATGGACACCCGAAGCGAATTTTTGCCATCACCGTCTTTATTTTTTCTCTTTATTGCCTCATTTACAAGTTCATTCATTATCAACACCCGCGTTCAGAAAACAAGCGCTCAAAAAATATATATGTAACATCGACCAACCAGAATGATTGTAATGAAACCAAAATTATCTTCGTTTAGGCAAGGGTTCTAACATTGACAGCCGTTCCTGATGGCATTCGTGCGCTTTTTGTACCACCAGGTAGGCGTTTATACTTACTCGGAAACACATTGGCACTGGTCGTGCCTTTGGGTCACAGTATGGACACCCGAAGGGAATTTTCGCCATCGTCGTTTTTATTTTTTCTCTTTATTGCCTTATTTACAAGTTCATTCATTATCAACACCCGAGTTCATAAAGCAAGCGCTCAAAAACATATGTAATATCTTCCAGCCAGAATGATTGTAATGAAATCAAAATTATCTTCGTTTAGGCAAGGGTTCTAACATTGACAGCGGTTCCGGATGGCATTCGTGCGCTTTTTGTACCTCCAGGTAGACGTTTATACTTACTCGGAAACACATTGGCACTGGTCGTGCCTTTGGGTCACAGTAACGCCCAGCCATTTTGGAGCGCAAGGAGCTGTGAAAGCCAACGAGCATTACTTGAGGAAAAAGAATCCCGTCGTCGTTTTCTGTTGCTAGATACCTGATTCTGTGGGAGTCTAGCGAGAGGTCCTTTTTAACTATCCTTTGTGAAACATCCTAATTATAAGCTAGTTTCCAACAATGCAGGAAAACGTGATCGATTGTTTCGGACTCTTCCTAAAATAACCGTGTTCCCCATGGCACAAAAAAAAGAGACCCCTTTTTTTAAAACCTGTCTTTACTACATGAACTTTGGAAAAATCAGTTTTCACTCCTGGTGAAATTTGCGTACTCTTTGTCCTTTCTAGTATATTCTGGTCATACCCGCCGTGGCTGCTTAAGTGCTATGGTGTTGGGCTGCTAAGCACGAGGTTGCGGCATTGAATCCCGGCCACGGCGGCCGCATTTCGATAGGGGCGCAATGCGAAAACACCCGTGTGCTTAGATTTAGGTGCACATTAAAGAATTCCCGGTGGTCCAAATTTCCGGAGTGCCCCGCTACGGCGTGCCTCATAATCAGATAGTGGTTTTGGCACGTAAAACCACTTATTAATTTTTTTATATTCTGGTCATGGCTACCACTGTAAAAGGATCGATGCATTGGCACGAGAAATTCAGCAGCGCACACATCCCTATACAGCATTTTTTTTGGCAGAATTCACTTTCTTTTGAAAAATGTGCGCTTAGGAAGTGCAAAGTGGAAACAACTTTCTTAAAATTGCCCGTAATGGCTCAGGGAATGCTGTTTGTGGCAACAATAAAATCTGGTAGCGCTTTGCTCATTCTCATCTGAGACACAGTGTGCAAGAAAGGGTTCCTGGCGTCCGAAGAATCAAGGTCAAACGCATGCGCATTCCTAACCGTTACCACGGCGCATGCGCTGATCTGTGCGCGGCGGCGAAGCCGGCTGCGTGCATTGTCTCCGTCGGTGGACGTCGGTAGAGTTTTTTTGATACGCGGTACATTTCACGCCGAGCAAGAACAGCTTCACTGCTAAAGAAAAAAAAATAAGAAAAGTAGAATGGCCAGCGCCTAAGGTATGTGTGTCTGCTTTCACGGCTTTATGGAAATGGCTCTTTGAATAGTACCTTCACTTTCTTTTGTAAATATTGTCTTATTTCTATGTTACGAAGGAAAAGTAGCTCGCTTCATGCCGCAACAAATATAACGCAGCGCTGCTAATGTATATTGAACAGTCGACCCTGGGGACAAGTGGGGCGGAATCTGTCGCTGTGCTGTTTCAAGGCGAAAGCCTTTCTAGGCTCATGGTGAAGTTTGTGTCAGCAGACCTGACCGCCGGAATGTCCGTCGAAGCGTCATTTCGTCATATGAAGACATACTAAAGAGAGAATAAAGAATGAAAAATGATTGATAGTGACTAGTTTGTGAATGATACCGTTATAACAGAGATTGGTAGAGGTTAATAATGACTAGTAGTGACTAATAATGACTACTAATGACTTGTGATGACTACTAATGACTCCGAAATGACCAATATGTCTAACGATGGCTTGTAATGACCACAATTGATTAGTAATTACTAGAAATGCTTAGTAGTGAGCAGTAATGACTAATAGTGACTGAAATGACTTGTAATGACTAGTAATGGCCACGAAATGACCAATATGTCTATTGACAACTTGTATATATACCCAGAAGCGCCGCGTGCCATAGCTGACATGTCGCAGCCAGGGTGCTGCTCATGCAAGGTTTCCTCTGTCGCATTTGATAACCTATTTCCTATTATATCCTATGCTAACTAAAGCGAAATGAAAAGGAAGTTTTTAGCCCAGCTAAAAACTTCGGGCTTTTTAATGCGAAAGGCTTTTACACTGGGCTCTATTGAAAATCGCTCTCAAGTCACGCAATCATCATCACGCAAATTCGCGAGATGGCGATACTTTGGCATTTTGCACCTACCTAATGGTTAGGAAGTAGCTGTAGAAAGGTTAAAAAAGATTGCGTTGTAATTGCTCCGGGTGGCGTGTTCTTGCTGTAATGCGAATGTCTTGCAGTATAATTTGCTTTATCACTGAGTAATATTGTGGACTACATGGCCGGCAGATTGTACACACATTAAGGTAATAAAGATGTTAGTGCTTGAAAGTGTCTGCATTCCAACTTAGCGTCTGCGGGCAACAAGGTTTGTGATGTGCTCCTGGCGCTTTTTCAGCGTTGATTCCTGGCAACTGTCACTGAGCCGGTAGTGGCGCCGCGGCGACTGACCTTTGAACATTGTGTGGGCACTGGGCCAGCATCGGCAGCGTTGTGCTTAATCGGCACGCCATTGCAATGCAGGCGGTATTATCGCTTTTTCTTGCTTTGCTCTCGTCAGCTTCCAAACTCCGGACCAGTCTTGCCTCACCATTGCCGCGCTTCGAATACAGCCACGGCTCCTACACCGATGTGCCTTTCCTGGATTCAACGTCCGTCGCAAAGCTCCCGCCAGGCTACCCAGTGCCATCGTCAACGTCATCACTTGTTCCTGTGAATTTAAACAACTGGCACTCCGAAACGCTCTTCAGTGGGCGCGGGACCAGCGTTGGCAGCGTTGTGCTTAATCGGCACGTTTTTGCAATGCAGGTGCGTACACGGTTCTTCCCATACACTAAAAAAAAAAAAAACTGGTGAACTCGGCCTGATTGTCTTCTCGTTACCACGGGTGTTGTGCGAGTCGTTGTGCCAGTGCTACGCAATGGGTATCTTATTTTGCTAGGATTCAGGATTGGGCGAGTTGGTATTGCATTCTAAAACTGGTGCAGCGCAACTTAGAAAGGAATAAATAAGCTGGGCCGGCCTTCTTTTATCTGGCCGGCTCGGCTTATTTCTTCCTTTCCATGTTGCGCTGTACCAGTTTTAGAAGGCTATTTTATTGTTATGTGCCGGTAACATTGAATCTAACCCAGGACCTATCACACGTACTGTCGCTTTGTCTGAACTAGATTATTTACCTGATGATCCCGCAGACCACATGAAGATTATGTTTAAGCCGCTTAAAGACGTACACTATTGTTTACTACAGTCTTGGAAGTGTCAAACCGAACATGTATCGGATGGGAAGGCCAAAAAGAAACGGACAGAAAAATATACAAACTAAGCTAGCAAGCTAGCAAGCTTCAGGAAAAGGCTTGACAATCTAGAAGAAAAATCGAAATCCCTTGACCGCTTCGACACTAATCTAAGACACATGCCAAAAAATGTACACAGCCTAACTTCTCTGAACAGCTCCTTATTATCGCGTCTTCATGATCTGGAACACTGGTCTCGTCGCGATAATTGAATATTTCATGGCCTACCTGACTCGAAAGAAACTTGGCAACCGACCGAAGAGAAACTAACCTCAGCACTTAACGTCACTCTTGGTTCTTTTCCCAGCAATTATATTCAGTGAGCTCACCGGCTTCGCACATACCAAACTGACAAATTTCTCCCAATAATTGCTAAATTTGCTATCTACAAATAAAAAAAAACAGTACTTTCATCACGCGCACAGTTTCACTTTTCACGCGCAACTAGACTTGCCCATAAAAATTAATTGAGTTTGCTTAATCACTACCAGACTCGCCACAGTTTAAACTCGGCTACAGATAAGTGCTAATTAGAAATAAGTGATACATGTACCATTCTAACTCGAATAGTATGCAGGAGACGCCAGGATGCAACGCCGGCCTCAACCACATTGTGGCTGCTTCGCAACATGTTCCTACTTAGAGACGCGTGAGCATGCGCAAAGTAATCAAGTCAGCATCCTTTATACTAACATCAGAAGTGTTCGTAAATACCGTGACTCATAATTATCCGTGATTGGCCCGTTTTCAGCCACTATAATAGCCCAAACTGTAACGACGCTCTAGAATGGCATTCATGACTCAGAACTATTTAATGATAGCAAACAATTTATGCTATATCGCTGCGACCGAACATAGCGTCGTGGTAGCGGTGTACTTCTTGCCATTTGGAAACGCATCCCATCGTTATCCATTTACATCAGCGCCAATCTGTAGTCCCCAGTGTGGGCTACAGAAACTCTGAAACATCAAAAAGTAATTTTAGGCGTCCGCTACCGTCCGCCTTCCTCGTCACCCGTGTTTAGCAAGGAATTGCATATTGTAATTAGATCCATTACAACAAACTGTTCTTCTACACCTTTTTTTCGCATTCGGTGACTTCAATTTGCCTAATATAGCTCGCAACAGGGATCTACCTAACTCATTATCATCCTCTCGTGATTCAAAATAATTCTTGGGTATTTTTACCACACTTTCGTTAACTCAATTAGTTACACAAGCCTCCAGAATAACATCCAATTCCGCAAACAGTCTTGATTTGATCTTAACCAATCGTCCCGAATATGCCCCTGCCATCCATTACTTTCCCGGTATTAGTGACCACTTATTGCTAAATATTCTCTTTATTACTCCGTTTCATAAACTTCCGAAGAGTAAAAACATAATTAGAGACTATAAGAGAGCTAACTTTGAAGCAATAAATAAAGAGCTGAGTCTATTTCTTAACATATTCTTGAGTGATATTGAAAATCAGTCAAACTTAGAATTTGCTATCGGTAGGGGTAAATCACTTAATCAAGAAACACATCCCGACCCGTAGCAGAACACGCAACCCGCGTGCGCCTTGGCACAATAATAATTTAAAGCGACTATTAAAAAAAATAACTGTATTGTTCCGCAAACTCATGTTGAAAAGCGTACACATTGGCATCTAATGCCTATGTAGTCACACTGAAATACGGTGTAGAAATGTTCTTATTAATCACATTACCACCCATGCTGATAACTACGTAAAAAATTCTGGTGCGTCATACATCCGCTTTCCGATGATTTTACCGCTCTTAACAATAACTGTGGCAACGCTGTACTGAAAAACCTATGCGTAACTCTCCTGAATAATATTGTTGTCAAAAATTTCTTTATCAAGGCTGATATTGCACTGCCTGCCTTGAATGTCTATAACGTTTTAACTACGCCTCAAGTGACTGTTGAAGTTCCCGAAGTTATTAGACAAAATAGATTCATTAAAGATATATTCGTCACCCGGTTTTGATAACATCAGGGTTAAATTTCTGAACAACACTGGCTCCTATAGTTCCATTATATTAACTAAGATATTTCAACGATCACTCAACACATCTACTGTACCGCCAGAATGGAAAACACGAAAAATTATTCCTTTGGATAAATCTTGCAGCAAGTTATCACCTACAAACTATCGCCCGATATCATTTACCTGCTGCAAACTACTCGAACATACTATTTTTACTAAACTTGCGAATTTTATTGAGTTTAATGGATTTTTTCGCCATCACAGCACGGTTCTGGAAAATCATTTTCATGTGAATCACAAATATTAACATTTATAAACTAGACCAAATATTTGACTGTTCTTTTCTTGCCGATTGTATGTTTGCAGATTTTTCAAAAGCCTTTGACAAAGTGTGTCATAAACGTTTACTTTATAAACTGAGCCAATTAAACTTGAATCATAATGCTCTAAAATTGATTGCGTCATTTCTCGTTAACCGTTCCAGGTTCGTAACAGCTAATGGTCCTGACTTACCTCATAGCGACCTTCAGTCCAGTGTGCCACAAGGCTCCGTCCTGAGACCTCTATTATTCCTTATCGGTAGTAATGACTTACCTTCAGCAACAACTTCTGACGTATACTTATTTGCAGACGACTGTGTAATCTTCAGAGAAATAGCTAACGAACACGACATCACCCTGCTTCAGGCCGATCCTATTAACGTCAGCGATTGGTGCCGATTGTGGCGAATGGAACTCAACATCACCAAGTGTAAATTTTTTAGAGTATTCCTATCTAACGATAACCTGCCTGTGCACTACTTGAATAACATTGCTTTAGAATCGACCAGTTCATATAAGAAGGAAGGAAGGAAAAAGTGGAGAAGGAAAGGCAGGGAGGTCAACCAGTTCAGCTTAACCGGTTTGCTACCCTACACATGGGAGAGGGATGGGGGCAATGAACGATGGGGAAGGGGGAGAAAGAGAGAGAGAGAGCACAAAGCATTGGACACACACATCGTCCGTTAGAGTCCATCAATCTGGCATGGTACGTGATATCACTGTCACAGCCACTTGTCCAATCCCGTCTCTTTCAAAAACCGAAGTAGTCCCTTCGTCGCCTTCACCTGCGATGTCCTCTGTCGGCGGCATGTGAAAATCGTGTCGAGGGACAATGGTCTAGTGTCAGGGTACGCTAGAACGGATGCCAGGGACTGTCGCTGAACATTATATTTAGGACAGTCCCACAGAATGTGTGCCAGCTTTCATATATATATATATATATATATATATATATATATATATATATATATATATATATATATATATATATATATATATATATATATATATATATATATATATATATATATATATATATGCGGTCATATAAGTAGTCGGGCGTCACGTTGGATATTCATCACGTTGTTAATCATCCCGTTGGATAAGTAATTAACCATGCCAACCACTTGCTGGGATACTAACGCCGTAACTTTATCGTGCTCCCTCTCCTTTAGAATTATTGCTTTATAATACCCCGTTACGGCATAAATTAGAACATGCTGCAGCTATATGGGACCCCTTTCACGAAAACCTAATACATTCCCTTCAACTAATCCAAAACAACGCAACTCGTTTTATTATTTGCAACTACAACCATGCTGCGAGCGTATCATCAATGAAATTGAATCTGGGTCTTCAGTCACTAGCAACACATCGAAGAATTTCCCGCCTTTAATTTTTTCATAAGCTGTGTCACCCCCCTACTCTTCCTCCGAAATTCAGATTGTGACCATATTGCTTATCTCACCGTACTTATCATCAGCATAAAGTTAGAATTGGTGCATGTAATATGACATTTTTCTACATTCATTTTTACCACGTGCGTCGAAAGATTGTAGTAAACTTCCTTCTCATACTGTCTCCATTCATAACAATGATAATTTTCGAAAAGCACTAGCTACCACTGTATAATAGCAAATATTTGTACGAACAGCGGTTGGTTTTCTTTTTAATGTAATTTATGTATGTCATGTTCTATTACTGTAGCTATCATACTTTCAGCTAACATTGTATAATTAGCAAGTATTGTGTATACGCTCGTAATATATTTCCTCATTCTTACATAACCCACTCCCCTCTCTGATGCCCAAAGGCCCTGAGGATGAATAAATAAATAAATAATTAAATAAATAAATAAATGAATACGATAAATAAATGCCTACGGGCACTCCCGCGCGATGGCGCCATATATAGTTCTAACGATGCAGTTAAGCTTTCTCTCAAGGATCGTCCAACTACGTGTAATTTCCTCCTCCAAATCACCGTACATTGTTTCGCTAGATACGCACTTACTATCACATCCGATATACCTACGACGCTTTGTAGCCTATGGAATGCTGTTAACGCTCCGCGCTAGCAGCGGCCTCATGGGCTTCCTATCGTTACCATTGCTTCGCGCTACGAGAGAAGCTGTAATTTAAAAATACTATAAATTTGTGGACCTGTATTCGTGAATTCGTGAATATTTTTAGCGAGGACTTGTTCAATGCTTCCTCATTCAACCCCAGCTTTGACTGTCGCTTGCATAGAGCAAAGAACTTTCTCTCTCACATGCTTATGTTCCCCTGACTTCCAAAGCACCACGCAATCAGCCACTCTCACATGGCACATGCACGTGGTTTCCGTCCACATGTATAAGCAAACCACATGATTCGCATAGTTGTGAAGCGTGTCCTGGTTTTCCTGTTATTTTACTATGTAGGAAGAAACAGCGAGAGAATTTGTGACGATGTGGCAGAACTTAAAGCTTATTATGCATGTGCGGTGATGCGTACCACCCCTTCGTCGACGCCCGGTGCTGCCTCACCATTCCCAGAAAGCCTTTCGGCTGGGCGCATCTTTCTCGTGACCCAGCACTCTTATGCACTTCCTCGGTAGTCCGTCTAGTTCTAACGCAGCTGCTTCTGCTGCTTACTCAGCTCCTTCTGTTTAGAATCAGCGATTTTTCACCCTCCTTTGCACGAAGAAAACTGCATGAGATTGCGTGAGAAAACAGGAAGTAGGAAATGCATTCTCGAAAACCTGGGTCTCTCGCCGTCGCATCAAGGTACGCTGCTTTTGAAAAATGTGTGCTGTATCACTCGAATATTTGGTATTCTTTTGTTTCGCCTGTTCTTATTTATGCTCCCGAAGCTGAATCATATGTGGTTCATTGGAGGGTGAAAGTAGCAGTGCAGAATGATGCTTTTTAAACTGTCTCGCATGCACCTCAACCTTCCTTGAGTGAAATCTCATTGCTTGTAGCATGTGATGCGAGTTCACATGGCTTTACGGCTCTTATAGAGCTATAGAGTCATCCAAATATGTTATTATCTTCCCTTTTTTCTTGCTTTGTTGTTGTTGTTAATTTAGAGGTGGGGAGGCATAGGTGGGAGAACGTTCCTGCCCTGTCAACCTGTCGACACAGTTATGTCCACGGTTATGAAAAAAATTTAATCTAACACCAAAATTATGTACCCGTGTCCTGATGATGATATGCTTCAGACTCCACGTAATGAAACGTTCTAAGTAATATTCATGTCATCGCGTTTTCTACAGCTTTTCTTTTTTCGAACCAGACAAGGACGTCTTAAAAAGTATGAGCCTTGTACTTCGATACGCATTAATATTCGCAAACAAGGAGGCATGGTCACCTAAACCAGCGGTACGTTTCTGTTAAAATGGGGTAAATATGCAGAAAGTACCGGTGCAATATGTACATGGCGATGTATATAAACTTTAGCGAACAAAAGAACGCCACAAACTCTGCGGCTGATTCTTTCCCATGGCACACAGTTCGATGAATAGGCATAGTCTTCACTGCTGTACGGAGTGGACCTATTCCTGCACTTTTCGCCAAGCGAAAACGTTGAATGCAGGTTTGAAACGCTGATCCATTGTCTATACACTTAGACGCAGTCTACGCGCCTCACTTATTGTCTTACATCAAAAGCAGAAAGTCCCCGCATTCTATTTATTTATATTTTATTTATTTATTTAACCTCAGGGCCTTTCGGCATTAGAGAGGGGAGTGGGTTATACAACAAATAAGGAGGAAATAAATCATGAGCTTATACACAATATTTGCTAATTATACAATGTTAGCTATAAGTATGAAAAATGCAGTAATAGAACTTGACATATAAAAGTAACATTAAACAAGAAAAAGGAAAACATCAGCTATAAACACCAGCTGTTAGCTATACGTATGAAAAATGCAGTAATAGAACTTGACATATAAAAGTAACATTAAACAAGAAAAAGGAAAACACCAGGAGCAGTTCGTACAAATGTTTGCTATTGTATATTGTTAGCTAGTGCTTTTCGAAAATGATCATTGTTATTAATGGAAACAATGTCAGAAGGAAGTTCATTCCAATCTTTCGACGTACGTGGCAAAAATGAGTGTAAAAAGTGTGTCGTGTTACATGCACCAATTCTAACTTTATGATGATGATCTATCTGTACGGTGAGATAAGTAGTATGGTAGCGATATGAATTTTGGGTGAAGTGTAGGGTGGTGATACAGCTTATGAAAAAATGAAAGGCGGGAAATTTTTCGACGTGTTGCTAGTGGTTGAAGACCCAGATTCGATTTCATTGAAGAAACACTCGCACCACGGTAGTAATTCCATAGAATAAAACGAGTGGCGTTGTTTTGGATGAGTTCAAGGGAATGTATTAGGTTTTCGTGGTAAGGGTCCCATATAGCTGCAGCGTACTCTAATTTTGGCCGTAACAGGGTTTTATAAAGTAGTAATTTTAAAGGAGTGGGAGCATGAGAAAAGTTACGGCGTAAGTATCCCATCAAGCGGTTAGCTTGATTAATTATGTATTCGACGTGATGATTCCATGTTAATTTAGATGTTATATGTAGGCCTAAATACTTATATGAGTTAGTAGATTCTAAAGCAACATTATTCAAGTAGTACACAGGCAGATTATCGTTAGATCTGGATACTCTCAGAAATTTGCATTTGTTAATGTTGAGTTCCATTCGCCACAATCGGCACCATTTGCTGACGTTATTGAGATCGGCCTGAAGCAGGGAGATGTCGTGTTCGTTAGTTATTTCTCTAAGGATTACACAGTCATCTGCAAATAAATGTATGTCAGAGGTTATCGCTGAAGGTAAGTCATTAATGTAGATAAGGAATAATAAAGGTCCCAGGACGGAACCTTGGGGCACACCGGACTGAACGTCGCTATGAGGTGAGTCATGGCCATTAGCTGTTACGAACTGAGAACGGTTAGCGAGAAATGACTCAATCCATTTGAGAACGTTATGATCGAGGTTTAATTTGCTTAGTTTATAAAGTAAAAGTTTATGACACACTTTGTCGAAGGCTTTCGAAAAATCTAAAAAGATGCAATCGGCAAGAGAAGAACAGTCAAGTATTTGGTGTAGTTTGTGAGTAAATGTTAATAATTGTGATTCACATGAGAATGATTTTCGAAAACCATGTTGTGATGACGAAAAAAATGAATTAGATTCAAGAAAATCCGCAATTTTAGTAAAAATAACGTGTTCTAGCAGTTTGCAGCAGGTACTGGTTAATGATATCGGGCGATAATTTGTAGGTGATGTTTTGCTGCCAGATTTGTGCAAAGGAATTATTTTTCCTATTTTCCATTCTGATGGAACAGTAGATGTGTTGAGTGATTGTTGAAATATTTTGGTTAGTATAATGGAACTATAAGTTCAGGTGTTTTTCAGAAATTTAGCACTGATGTTTCAAAGCCGGGTGACGAATCCATCTTCAATGAGTCTATTAGTCGAATAACTCCGGGAACTTCAACAGTCACTGGAGGCATAGTTAAGAAGTTATAGTCATTCAAGATAGGTATTTCAATATCAACTGTGCACGAGAAATTTTTAACAAAGTTATTATTCAGGAGAGTTGCGCATAGGTTTTTCGGAACAGGGTTACCAGAGCAAGTGTTAAGAGTGATAGAATCATCGGAAGGTGGATGTATGACACGCCAAAATTTTTTACGTTAGTTATCAGCATAGATGGTAATGTGGTTGATAAGAATGTTTCTTTAGCGCATTTGAGTGCGGCTACATAGGTGTTAGATGCTAATGTGTAGGCTTTCCAACGTGAGTCAGCGGGTGATTGCGTCGCGGAACGATACAGTCGTCTTTTTTTGTTGGATAGTCGTTTTAAATGATTATTGTACCAAGGCGCGCGCGGGTTGCATTTATTTATTTATTTATTTACAATTACAATATTAGTTTCTGTGATGATCCCGATGCTTCAGAAGATGGCATTATCATATGCTGGGCGCCTGATTATGACCGGCAGTCCGGTGGAGCATCGAATGCTGGGCTAACTACTTGTCTTGTTGCTCTTAGGCGCCGACGTGTCCCTTCCTGGTCTGATGATCCTGCTGCACGGCCGTAGCAAGGAAACAAGATAGAAGCACCGAAGCAACGACAGATAACTTCGCTGTCATCGCCTGCAGCGAAACTGACGTCACGGACCACGGGATCTGAGCACTATAAAAGGGAGCAGCGAAAGGCTACACTCCGCAGTCCGGTGGAGCATCGAATGCTGGGCTAACTACTTGTCTTGTTGCTCTTAGGTAAGCGACATTTTTTCAGCTCTATGCTCGACTGGACTGCACTTTTTTGTAATCAGTAATGGCCCAACAGTGTTTCACTTGTTTGAAGGGTATTGTAAAAGAAAGTGCGTTTTTAGCATGTAGCAAATGTGAAAAGTCTTTCCACTTAGGCAAGTGCTCAGGAACAACTAAATCAGCTTTTAAAAGCCTTAGACCTAGAGAATTATCAACTTGGAAGTGTGATGTCTGCAAGGAAGCAGAAATTGATGATGATGCATCAAATAGTGAAAGTGACAGCGAGACAAGGCAAAACAAAAAGACCACAGGCTCTGTGAATACTCTGATAGAAGGCTTGAGCCAGAAGCTTGCCGAAATACTGAGCAGACTGGGAACCCTCGAAGGCAAAGTTGACAAACAGAACAGAATCACAGAGGCAGTTGAAAAGTCAATGGAGTTGCTTGCTTCCAAGTACGACGAACTCTTGTCAAAGATTGTCAATCAGGAAAAGGAAATAGCTGAACTAAAAAAAACAACTGAGGAACTGACTGAGAAGTTGACTGAAAAGGACACTGAGCTTGCCACGTTGAAAGACTGTGTCGAAAGCGCTGAGCAATACACAAGGCGCAGAAATGTAGAAATACACGGGATACCTGAAGCCCCTAATCAGGACCTTTACCAAGTTCTGACTGACCTCAGCGTAAAGCTGAATATACAGTCACCGGAGCGACATGTGATAGAGGCATTGCATCGGCTCAAGGCACATAAAGATAAGATTGCGCCGATTATTGTTCGCTTTGTGGACCAGACCACACGGGACATGTGGCTGGCGAAAAAGCGCGCACTGCGGGCAGACAAAATCTACATCAACGAAAACCTGACAAGGGCTCAGAAAATGTTGCTTTCGGAATGTAAGAAGCTTGCAAAAGATCAAGGATTCAAATTTGTCTGGGTGAGCAACGGGAAAATCCTTGTCCGGAAAAGTGAAGGTGCATCGGTAATTAGTATCAACTCGGAAAGAGACTTTGGTAAACTAGCGTAATGGCCTCCTTTGACTCATTTCGTGAGTGGAATATTCATGTAGAAACTGCTAAGAGTGAAACACAACTGAACCACGAACTTAGTTTGCTACATGTTAATATCAGAAGTTTGAACAAATACTGGGATGAATTAGGATTGAAGCTAAAGACTGCTGTGGTTCCTTTTGATGTTATTATTTTAACCGAGGTTAATATAGATGCGTCGAGAAAATGTACATTTATCTTGGATGGGTATTCTCAATATGCACTGTGCCGCGAAAATCGTAAAGGAGGCGGTGTTATGGTGTTCATAAAAAATGTGTGGATGACGAATAGAATTGATGTTAGTTTTATTCATGCAGAGACGGTCACTCTGTCTATTACGAAAGAAAATGCAGAGTACACTTTATGCGCAATATATAGGCCACCGAATATGAATGCCAGTGCATTTCTAGATGAGCTGTATACTTTTTTGTATAAGTACATGAATGAGAAGCACTTCATTATTGCGGGGGATCTTAACATAGACATTATGAAAGAGACAAAAAGTATCCCTGCTAATTACCTCAATTTGCTGGCAGAATTTGGAATCGTTAGCACAATTAATGAATGTACAAGAGAAGAACACTTAGGTGCTAATATAACAAAGTCATGCATTGACCACATAATAATTCGTTTGCAAAACCAGCAATATGTTTCCGGGATTATCAAGCAAAAACTGGCCGATCATTACTTTGTAGCGATTGCAATTATGTCTGGCGATCATAGAACTGATGGAGGCATTATTAGAGGTTCTGTTTTAGATAACAAAAAAGTAGACCAATTAATTCGTAATGTTAACTGGAGTTCCCTTCTGCATTTGGATCATATCAGTTTATACAAAAAAACTGTTGAAATCCTTCGCAATGTCTATGAACAGTCAACTAAATCTGTTAAAATCAAAATAAGAAGCCCAGATAAGAAATGGATCACTAATGAAATAGCAGAATTGTGCTGCGCGAAAGATAAGACATGGCAGAAATGCAGGAAACAACCCGAAAATAAAGCGCTAAGAGATGAATATCGCGCATTGCGGAATCAAGTGACGGCTAAAATGCGACAGGCGAAAAGATCCTTTTTCATGCGACAGTTTTCACTGAACAAATGTGACGGAAAGAAAACGTGGCAGATAGCGAATGAACTAATGGGTAGGCAGAAAAAGGCTTCCATTGATGAAACAGTAAAGAAGAATTTTCCAAAGGAAAATATGAAGGTGCTCTGTGATAAATTTAATGATGTGTTCTTAAATACACCAGAAAAGTTGCGAACCGTAACAGTCAGTAGTCCTGTACCATATCAACCAAAACGAGCTTGCGCGCATACAGCGTACCTGCCCCTCATATCAGCGGATGATCTATGGAGCATTATTTGCAGAATGAAACAATTCAAGCCACCAGGATATGATGGCATTCGTCTCAGAGATTTGCACAGGAACTTTGGTATTTTAAAAGACGTTCTTCTGAACATACTGAATGGCATATTCGAAACTGGTGATATACCCGAGGAACTTAAGATATCTGTTGTCAGGCCTGTGTACAAACATGGCAAGAAAGGCGACTTAATAAATTATAGGCCCATTGCAATACTGTCGTCGATAGCACATATCATGGAAAAGCATGTTGCATACGTTATGCAATCATTCTGCGAAAAATACTCTTTGAACAATGCTGCGCAATTTGGCTTCACAAAAAATAGAAATACGACAACACTTCTCGAAGAATTTTCTGATTATGTTTACAATGCAATAGAAAATAATCACGTTGTGTTAGCCCTATTCCTGGATTTAACGAAGGCATTTGACACGATAGACCATGCGTTACTACTCGAAAAATTAAGTTCACTTGGTTTCCGCGGTCACTTTCAAAAGTTTTTTAACAGTTTTTTAACAGTTATTTTACGAACAGGTTGCAGTGTGTAAAGCTTGATAATACGTACGGACATTTGAAGAATGTTACTTTCGGTGTACCTCAAGGAAGTACACTCGGCCCACTGCTATTTAACGTTTATGTGTCTGATTTGGGTCTATTGCAGACTAAGTCAAAAATATTTCAATACGCTGACGATACAGCGCTCGCACTTGAAGTCACTGACTATTGCACTGACGTTAAAACGTTTCAGGCAGATATAACTGAAGTAGTCGATTGGTTCTCACAAAATTTCATTTTTTTAAACCTTCGCAAAACAAAACTGACATGTTTTAAAAACCCCCACAAAACAATTGCCTTAATGCAACCACTGTACTTGAACTCATCCGGTTGTTACCCGTGTGATTGCGAAGCCATGCAAATAGAGCAAACAGTTCAATATCTGGGTATTACTTTCGACCAACATCTCACTTGGAACGAGCACATCGTTTACCTCTCTAGAAAGATTAGGGCCATTGCGGCCATGTTGTATCACCTTCGGGGGAAATCTCCGCTTCAACTTAGACGAGTAATCTACACAGCATTAGTGGAACCTGTTTTAAAATATGGTATTACATTATATGGAAACTGCTCGGAATATAAAAAGCAAGCATTAAATGTCATACTAAAACGAATCGTGAACAGTATATCTTATGGTACCAAACTACACTCGCTTGACATGAAAGAGAAATACGTTGAGTTAGGCATCCTACAGATTCGTGAGCTGTTTTATTTTGTTGTGTTGACGCGGTATTATTATTCAAATGAATATAAAACTCCTGTAAAAAAAGATGTTACACTGAGGAAAACAGAACGTTTTGTTAAACCACGGGTCTATAGTAATTATGGTAAAAAGATGCGCAATTACTATGTACCAGCTGTGTTTAATGAAATTCCTGATGATATATGTCTTGCAAGCAGCAAGAGAAAGATGATGACTGGTTTACGAGATTGGTGCGTAAATTTATTGCCTTGTGTATAGTTTTACTTGTTTTGTATGTTATCCTGTGCTGACAGATTTATCGGCAATGTCGTGCATAACATGAAATGCATGTATATGAAGTTATTCTTTTAGAAGATTCTCCACCTGCTGCCTGACCAGCCAACAAGCACAACATGCTTAGGCAGGTCAGAATTTATGTATTTGTATGCTGTACTGACAAATAAACTTTGACTTTGACTTTGACTTTGAAAAAAACAGCGCCTTCGTCTGCACGATCGTTTGAAAATTATTGACCAGCACCTTCTCATAATTTAACACAGGGAACAAACTGGTTCCCCTCTAGTCATTCTCTAATGAGCAGAGCCGTTCTGCGAGCGCTATAATCTTACATGCTACCTACAAATGACAATATATTTCTTACCTTGTCTACTTTGTGTTTTTGTTAACACAATAATCCCGTCCTTTTTTTTCCCCTTTCTTTTGGACCACGCTCTTCTTGCCGTCCTTCCCCTTTCGCTTCCCCCAATGCATGGTAGCAAACCAGAGGCTTTAGGTCTGGTTAACTTCCTTGCCTTTATCTCATTTGCATCTCTGTCGCTCTCTGTTCACATATAAAATTCTACCACGCCCTACTTCTCATTCTAGTTTTGAGTGGCATCCTGAAAGGATAGTCGATATGTTCACAGAACTTGTGGCTTGCATGGCTGGCCACGTGCAACCTATGGCATG
Source organism: Dermacentor albipictus (assembly GCF_038994185.2). Classification (NCBI taxonomy): domain Eukaryota; kingdom Metazoa; phylum Arthropoda; class Arachnida; order Ixodida; family Ixodidae; genus Dermacentor; species Dermacentor albipictus. The sequence goes on along the minus strand of NC_091824.1, from coordinate 150,670,857 downwards.
GAACCTAACGTTGCTCACGGCTATTGGTATTCTTCTACTCAAGGCCACATGATTGAGCTTGTCACTTAGGTCTATAACATGGCCTGCATTATCTTCGGAATTCAGCTCACCGAGATTACAAGATAAACAGTTACAGCGTATTGCAAGCGAACTCGGTAACGTCGACCTCGTTTTGCAGTCACTGAAATATTGAAGCATTTTCACAGCCGTTGATGTATACAGGAGGCCTCCGCACAACCTCCCTGGAAGCCCGGGTTCGTAAAAAAAACAGCAGAACAATAACGCATTCCTCCACCTGTTTAAATACTTTTCTCGGAAGCCCGTTCGAATTACAGAAGTCGTTTTATTACTCTCATAACCATCACAGCGGTGTTGCCTTGCGCTCAGCTATAGCGCGTTATTTTTTTTTTAGCAGTAGGCAATTTCGTGGTGGAGTTTCCAAGTCATCTAAGTCATTAGCGAAGTCGATAGCTCCCCCAATCAGCTGAGTGCACTCTCATTAGACAATCCGCACCATGGGAGACACTGTCACAAATGCTTTCCTGGTTCTGGGCCCAGAAAGCGCGTCTGATTCGGTGCATACAGTTCTCAGAGAAAGATACATTTAGAATATGAATGACCTTTGTTCAGTGGAAACATTTCGCGAGGAAGGATGTTTAATTTCCAATGTTTAGCAGTTTCATGCAATATGTGGTCTTCCCGTTCGCTGCCTTAAATTTTAAATTAAAGCTGTGCATCTACATTAGGGGATGAACGCGTGGAAGAAGGTCAGAGAATATCTTTATATTTATTTGCTTTTGTTATGAGCATACGAGATTATATTTCGGTTTCAGAATTCTTGCCACCCTACATCAAGTGATGAGTCAAACTATAATTCGGTTCATCTTCAACAAGTACACTACGAGATTTTTCACGTATCTTGACGCTCGTCCTTAATATGTCGCCCACAGTATAGTTTCAATTTCTGAGTCTGTTTTTCATGAATAGAAAACGGAATAACACTTTTATCTGCATACAGTGTTTCTTGGCAGGCGCGGCGCAAGAAAATCATGGAGGAAAAACAGTGATTCAGTGAAATTGAACCATGGTGGTTCTCAATTGTATAAAAGAATAGTGATATTACCCATTAGCAAAAAAAGATAAAAGTGAAAGAAAATAAAGGAGATAGAGCGTTTTCCAGCGTGTGGGTGTGTGAGCAAAACTGATGTATCCTGTTTGACTCTCTTTTATCAAATATCCCATTCACGAAATGATGTGATTCTGAAGCGCAATGGAGTGTCACTTAAGCAGATTGTTGTTTTGGCTTGCAATACGCCAGAACTAATTAACTCAGTATTTAATTCTTTCATCAACATGCAACAGAACAAACGATCCGAGCACAGTCGTACTTTGTCAAACGTTTTCTGCGTGCCGTATGTATTTAGTGGCATTGTTTTCTCCTGACCATAATCATAATACCTGATCACTTCAATCTTAAGGCCTGGTAACTATTTATCCATCGCGCAGATATTCAACAGGCGGATTGAGTAATGAAAGAGATATTTCCTAAAGAGGCCTTTATTTTCTACGAAGAACTGCCCATATACTGACAAAAATATCACTTCGCTTGTCTTCGTACAAAGCGAAAATGCATTTCTCTCCCTCTCCCTCTCTATCTGTCTCTCTGTCTTTTCACTTCAGACACCGCTGCCATAAACAAGGGAAAAGCGCACAAACACCTTCACGTTTTCAACTGTAGGGCCGCTCCAACATGAAAGGCGGTTTCCTCTGACGACTAAGGCATGTTTAATTTAAATCTAGGAAAGTTTGATACGATAGCGTCGTTCGGACATGTTATATTCAGTGAAGATACGGTCAAACAAGTGCGTTGAGAAATAAATCGAAAAAGAAAGCCTGATATTTGCACGTTTGCGTAATCGCAACTGCAGAGCCGGTTTACTTACTTACTGCCGGTAATTTATTTCCGAATCTTTTCAGCGAAACTCGCTGGAAACGCCACATGCCTCGCAACGACGTATCTTAAATCGTTCATTACTTCTGACTTTCATGCGTGTCTTTATTTCTGTTCTTGTTGTCTTGTTATCGTTTCTAATTTTTTTTTGTACAAATTTATGTGGAAAGAAAGTGGGGGGGAAGGTGGTCTAGTTGCTCGTGTATTCCGATTATTTAGTTTATTTGGAAGGACAGCGTATCCAAGAATTGGAAGAAGCAAACGAACTTACGGAAACAGCAGCCACGTAATCCTGCAAGTGCCGTTCCTGCGATAAGGTTGCGCGTGAAGCGGGCGACTCGCGCGCGTGGTTTCTTTGTACCCGTAGCGGCCCCGAACAAGCGTGAAAAAAAGACGCATCTGTAATTATTTGTTCTTTCATTTGGAACTGCCATATTTTCTTCTTTCGGAAGGAAAGCGGAACGAGGAAGGATGTTGAGAGTGTGAATATTTCAGATAAGGTTTTTGAATTAAGTGTCTTTGACAGCGCGTTTTTCGAAACGTCTGTAATGCTAATAATTGAAAGGAAAACACATGAACAAAAAGATCTACAAGGACGGGACGGCTTTCGGATGATTATTGCGATGGGTCTTCATGGTCTTGTGAATACCGTATGAAAATAGGGTTGTGCTGAAAAAAGTGCACCAGAGTGCAAACTGGTAGTATTGCCTTGTTAGGAAGAAATTTAGATGACATATTTGTGCCAATGAAAGATCAAATTTCACATGTTCACGTGCTTCTTCGTGTATCTCTCCAAGAAACTGCCCAGTTGGGGGTCGGTTAGGCAATAAAGAGCAAATCAGCGAAGGCAAATATCTGCGCAACTCAACTCAACTGCGCTTCGGTTTCTACAAGACACACTGTAATACCATGACATTAAAAATAGCGCATAACGTATTTTGTCAGAAATCTAATCACGCACCTCTAACTTCCCCACACATATCGGCGCACGACGTGAGAGCAAATTTCGGTTACCCAAAAAATGTTGTCCTGGAATTTTCAACGTTAACCGTACAACCATGCGATATCACAATACAGTGCTCCGAATAAAAGAGACACGTCTCATATGGGACAATCAAGACCTCTGGCGGTCTCCCATAGAGGTCCCTCACTAGCCTTAGCAAAACGTAAGCTCTCGTCAATCACAATCTAGTTATGCCTCACTAGCCTTAGAAAAACGTAGGCTCTCGTCAATGACAATCTAGTTATCCCTCACTAGCCTTAAGAAAACGTAGGCTCTCGTCAATGACAATCTAGTTATCAATCTCACAACGTTCATCAGGACGGGAAAAAATAAATCAAATACGTGATTTGTCTCCCTCTCTCTCTCTCTCGCTCATTGGAACATATCCTGCACTATGCAAGGCGCAGCTGAAGCATGTGTTTCTCCCTTATTGCGACATCATCACCAATGTTTTCGCCCTTTAACATCTGCGTTTTAAATGCTTCAAGCAACCACAACAAACTCTTCGGCACCAATATAAATTTATCACTCATTTCTCATCACCCACTTATCCACGGAAGCTCCGACTGTACATATGCAGAATGCAAGTACTCGGCATAAATGTTCTTTTGAAGTTTAGAAGAGAGCTATGATTTTAAGCTCCTTAGAGACAATATGATAAATAAGAAATAAAGAAGGTGACGTTATGTGTAGTGAAAGCTACTATTTTAACATATATTCACCTTTTTCTATCTTCTTGTCTTACATAGGCTTACCTCTTTCCCCAGCACACTGAATCAGTATTATCATCATGCACTTCTTAGTCAATGCAGTAAGTACCAAAAGGGTACGCACATGTACTAATATAGGTTCATTTGGGGACCACATTTGGAATATGTAGCCGATTAGATTAAAGATGATACAGACAAAAAATTTCAGGCAACTACGTACGGCACTAGAGCTCACTTTCACATGCGTATCTATTCCTAATTATTAATAATGATTCAACGCTTTGAATGAGAGTGAAAAAGCTTTCGTCATATTTTTTGACTGCTGCGAAATGCCGATTATGACAGGGAAGCTGCTACACAAAGCAAAGATAAGGCTCGCCCCTCAATTGCAAAGGCACAGGAAAGTTGGGCAGCACATTGTACTTGTAATAAACTTAACTAAAGAGCGAAATGATTTGTTAGGAGGGGGGGCTGAAATTTTTCATCCATAATATTGACGGCACTGGCGATAGTAAAAAAGCTGCAAACAAACACTGGCAAAACCTTCATATTGCAAAAGCACTAACTACATCTGTATTTTAGGAAACCCGATTTTACGAATTTCTCGATTTTGCAAAGAAATTCAATTTCCCAAATGTTTTCCATTTGGGTATCAGGTATCACTTCCATCTTACACAGGGAACTTGATCAATGCTCCCTGCTTTACGAAACCACCAAAATGAAATGATGTGGAAAAACAGCTAAAATGTCGCACGTTCTACAGCAATCGATGTTTCTATGGCGATCAAGATGGAGACCGTAGCCTTAAGGTAAACAAAGCAATCCATGACAATCAATTACTTCAGGTGTACCACTTTCGGAATTGTTCACGAGGAAGCTTGGTAAGGCGAATATGCCAGCCCCGAGCAGCAATCGAACAGTGGGCTTGCAGTTCCTGCGAACAGCTCAGGCGGCTTGACGCCATTTCACCAGACATGGACTTCTCCCACTGAGAAGAAATGGATGCAACAGGAAATTTGGATGACGAGGACCGTGGGAAGATTGTTGCCGATGCGGAACAAGTGTCAGAAGATGGCGACACAGACACAAACGTAGACCGCGTGCCGACAGCGAGCGATGTCATGAACGTCGTCTATCGCTTCAGGTGATATGCTGGTTCTCAAAAAAGGAAATAGGCTCTTATCGCCCTCGCGAGCTACGATACCTGCATGACGCCCTTACTGAAAAACAGTAGGCAATCCAAGATCACCGAATTTCTGCACATAAATTTCTCGTTTAGCCTCTGCAGTGCCCCGATAATAAGATTCTGCGCGATTCCAAATTGAACGAAAGTTTCACCATAGCCCGTCGACTCCCCCAAAATCGTTGTTCAATGGTGTTTTCATTCGACCGACATTTACGCTTTGAAATGATTTGACGAGCTTCACGGTTCCTCGCTACAAAGGTCTGGGTCGGCGTACGCAGTCTTTGACACGTTAGCAGGGACGTCATCAATTGTAGTGCGCGAGTAGCAAGATCTCCAACGTAAACAGTGGGGTCACCCACCCCCTTATTGCGCAGCGGTACTCCGCACAAGGTTGCGGGTTCAGTTCCCGACCGTGGTGGTCATATGTCTATGGGGACAGAATGAAAAAGGCATCCTGTTTCGTGCTTTGGTGCCCGCTGAAGAACCCCAGGTAGTCAACGTTAATCCAGTGCCCTCCATTGCAGCGTTCCTCATAAGCCAGGGTTCCGTTTCGGGACATTAAACCTCTTAAACAATCCTTGCTCCGGGAGCTGTGCAAGCACACGCACTCACGCTACGTGAATCGCTTTCCTCAGGAAACACAGTTTCAGGGATTTGGAGGTTTTACGTTCAACCCATTCGTTAGCCGAAGGCTAGGCAGTCGGAGACGCTGGTAATCCTGCAGGCATCGCAAATACCGCACTACCAATTAGCAAGCTTATCTCTACCGCTGCAGCCATTGCTCAGGCGCCGGCGTCGGGAAGTAACTCAAGTGAGGGCGCGAATACACAGAAGTCGCATGACCGGCATCACTGCTCAAAGGAAAGCTGTGTGAACTGGTGTGTATACTAAAGCCTGCGCACTTTGCAAAATCTACGGGTGTGGGCGCCGATAATTTAAGGGGGATGCTTGCGCGGACGCAGTCAAAAGTGTGTCAGCTGTATATACGCAGCATCGGGCAATAATCAACAATGTCTACGAAGCCCTGTCATATATATTATTCTGAGATAACTCTGCCCTAGACACTTCGGACTTGCCCTAAACGAGCGTAAACACTAAATTTAGAGTCTGAATTAAATATAGCGTAAGCTTTACCTGCTTACGAGGGACGCTTTCAAAAGCTGACTGACAGCAGACGGCTAAAAGATTATTTATTTCAATTTTAAAGTCTAGAAAGAAAACGTCGCTCACTTCTTCGGGCTCGTGGAGACAGCCATTATAAATATGTCATAGTTGAGCGCAAAATAGTGTAATGTTAAAGACTTCGCAGATTGTAGCAGCAGAACTCGTGCAACAAAGACATTAAAATAGACGTAGACACAGCTGCATCTACAACGCAGACATTAAAAGGAACGAATAGACGTACACGCAGCTGCGTCTAGGTCTATTCATTGCTTTCAGTGTCTGTGTTCCACAAGATCTGCTACAACAATCCTCGAAGAATGAACCAACTAGCTTAGTTAAACACCCTTTAACGTCTAATACGTTGGTTGCGACAAAGTTTATTCAGCTCTGCTAGCGGGAACATTAAAACGAGAAAGCGCGCAGTACAAATTGCGCGATATTTCATTCTGCATATGCCGATTTTTATCGTGGTCCTCTAGATTATGTGTATTGCGCAAGAGTAAAAAATCATCACCCGATAAATGGGTGTCTTGACTCCTTTAAAATCTGAGGTTCGCGAAAAGCGTATATTATTGCGATAAGAATTATATGTTCGCTCCAAGCGAAGTTTTGCCGTCGCCGTCCGCGTCGCCGTGAGGTTCCGCATAAAGTTGGGCATATGTATGCTATATGCTACGCCATGATAAATGACATCCTTTATATGCGAGTTATATTGGCACGTCATTTGATACCTAAAGTTGCTCGTACCAGGCCTTATATTCTTGACAAAATTCTTCTTCAGAATTTAGATAATGGCAACCCACAAGCAATGCCATGAATGAAAAGAGCGATAGCGCATGCCTTTTATATTTAATCATCTGGGACTTAAACATTAATAGTGCCAAACAATAACCGAGCTCAAACGTGAAAGCGGTTTAATTTTATTGTCGCGGCTTTGCACTAGCTCCGGAATCTGACCAGAAACGGTTTTAAATATACCCGATGCGGAAAAGTGGTGGCAAATTCGCTGAGAAAGACGTTGACGTTCATTAAGAAGCATAAAGGAAATTGCCCGATGGCAGGATTGAAATAGAGTACCCCTAGCATAACAGCTCGTTTTTAGTTTCAGGTTACGCTTACTTCGCTTCATACTGGCACTACAGCTACGACTGTTTAATACGACCGTGTAATATTCTAAGATGTTCCAATCTCATTCATTGCTTCAACATTATGGCAGAACTGTTATCTTTTTAAGAAAGTGAAGCTTCCGTTTCTTTTTCTGTCCAGATTTTTTAAACGAGCACCGCATTGGCGCCATTGATACGGTATTGAAAGCGCGTAAGTGGCGTGTGCGGCATCATACCTTGCTGGTGAAGCAGCGCACTGACACGGACGCAGTGAAGACAAACAGGAAAAGGCGACGCTCGCTGCTTTCCTGTTTGTCTTCACTGTGTCCGTGTCAGTGCGCTGCTTCACCAGCAAGGTATGATGATCACTCACCAACTAGCCCAACTTTCCACTTTAGTGTGCGGCAGAAGTGCGCTCGAAAATGCTTGCACATCACATGCATAAGGAGCCCGCGGAATGCAAGTCATTTTAGTACCTCAAGTACGATTCACAAGAACTTGACTACACAGTTGACCACCGGACAGCTTACGTATTCAAACTTCGATTGTAAGGCCATAAGCCTTTGATTGTTGTCCCTCAAGCTTACTATATCGAACAGACACTGCAAGTGAATGCACATGCAGACTCAAATACAATGAAGGGAACGTTGATTCAGCTTTACTTTAGCATCGCCAATTTGAAAAAGGCATGTAGTCAAATGTGTGAGACACACTAGCTATCTCATTCGGAGTCCCAGAGTCGAAACAAAATAATAAGTCAGTGACGATTCAGTGGTAACTGCGAGCGAATCATGTTAGCTTTACGTCACACCTCTTTGAGGTCCTGGATCCATGATTTTACCCAATTCACCACAACGTAAAGTGTTGTTTAGGGGCCGACTCGACAGACGTCCTGCCTTTTCGTGGAGTGAAGTGCAACTGACAGCAGTCCGGAGCAGGCCACCGTCATTTGCACTTTATATGTATACCATGCATATACCGCGTAAGACCTACGGCCTTCGTTCATCAGAATGCTGACGACCAGACACCGTAGGTATTAAAATTCTATCTTGTACCGTGTTTCTAAATTTTCTTTAGGAAAGAGTCTGACTGACGTCAGCTGGCACACACACAAACATATACACAGACACATACTCGCACCCAAGTTACGTTTCAGGTCAGAGCAGGTGAGTGAGTGGTAAATTCCATTAATTTCATTGTTCTCTGAGCCCATGACTTTGTTAGTTTGAGTGTGTCTTTATTTCCATGAATCTGAGATTCTGTAAGTTTATCAGTCTAAGGGAGCCTGTCTGATTCTGTTATTCTCGTAGATCTGGCTTCAAGAGAGCCCGCCTGAGTCTGAGAACAAGTGAGCCGACTGAGTAGAATTTTGTTGAGTCTGAGCTCGGGTGGGGCCCATCAATAAAGAAAGTTATATTTAGTGAGTGCGCTTATTCTGCCGTTTATTCTGCCGTCCAATGAAACCGCACAAGTGCCTAGTTTGCTCTGCAAATGGTTGCCCCTTTCTATATTCTAGTGCTTCCTTGCACGGATAATTCGTCTTGTATTTTTTTGATTAACTGACTGATAATATCAATTAGCTCCCAGCTGTTCCACTCGTGTGAATAATTCTTTATGATTTCAAGTGACACTTTTCATTTGATGTACATACATTTTTGGTACGATTTCTTTTCGCGAGCAATTCTGTTGTGCTGTCTCTTTTTGTCAATGTTACTTTCTCTATCATCTTATATCCAAATGTTTTACTTGACAACCCCCTTCGCCTCGCCCCTTCTTTTCAACTGTAATGGCTCTGGCGCTGTGGGTACAGCCAAAATAAACGATAAATAAAATACTAAATAAATACTTAAATATTTCAAACCAATGTTTTCATTTGCTGCAGTTTATCGGCCGCCAGCCAATTCTCTTTCGATGATTACTAGGCGGAGACAGAGGACGCTAGAGATAGGGACAGGAAAGGACACGGCGACAAAGTGCCCCTTGTGCTACCGCCTGTAAGTCCGTGATTTTGTCCACTTGGACTTGATTGCTTTGGGCGCCGTAGTGCCGAGTGCATGGCTGGTGCCATCAGAGAATGAGGTGCGCTTCCGCCGATGCCAAAAGCAATAGAGAGAACAGCGAAACGTGGCCTTCCAGGTCCGAGAAAGCTTTTCGTGCTTGGGATGGCAATTAACTTGGAGGCCGCCGTACCCCTATGTGACCTTTTAGTGGCGCTTCCGGGGCGCATCTGTACCTTCAGAAGTAGAAGAACGACAAAATAAAAGCCATGTTGACGGACCTTAGTGCAAAAAAAGAAAGAAATAAAGAGCGCCCGCACTTGACCTTATTTCTAGACGCTTAGTGTCACTTATAGTAAGAGTATAGTACAAAGCTGCGCGGGGACATATACGAAAACAGCTCGCAAAAGTAATGCTAGCTTCGCCACCTAGAACTGTGAAGGAGCCGGTACAAAAGCAAAAAAAAAGAAAAAAAAAGAAAACGGTACACCAGCCGTACTTTAGGGGCAACAGTAATAGAACCATGTTGAAAGAAATGCGGTGTAGATAGTATTGAAATAACATTTAAATAAGCTTAACGATCGAATGTACGGGCCTTCGCTATTTACTTCAAGTATTTATGTGTATTTCATAGTGAAGGTGATCAATTTCGAACTACGTGAACTAGCCAGTAGAAAGATGGCTCCAAAACGTGGCCTCCTAAATGCATGGCGCGCCGATGTGCACGAACACTGAGAAACCTGTAATGCGGTAATCAGGCTCCCCTCTAGCGCTTTATGGGTATTCTGCGCCTTCTTTTTCGTGAAATGAATCTAGTTACTCTACCAAACTGTCATCGCACAATTCTTGAAATGCGACAGCACGCAGGCCATAGAAGTGCTAATTTATAAGCACTGTTTCAAGACTTACGTACAGGACATTTATTTGTAACACTCGTATCGTTAAAGCTTGGGATATTGCGCGCTCGGGCACTATTGACGGGAAAGAAAAGCTGCGATTTATTTTGCGGTTTTGCAACTAACAATCTCAAAATATCGATCACGCCCCTTAATCACTTTTTGTACGTTGTTGAACTTACACTTGATATACATTTTAGTTTATGTCGCTTTACCGATTTTGTGCTATTGTTGAACAAATGCTTGTTGTACTTTTCATTTTGTTTATACCGGCTGATTCTGAAAAGGGTAGAGATAAATATTCACAGGCCCTGGAAAGTCATGAACAGCCCCGAGAATTCTAACTCATTCAAAAAATGTGAGGGGGGAAAGGGGGCATAACGAAGCGTTTTCCGGAGAACAGAGAACAAACCAAAATCGTCACTGCACTCGCGAACATGGTCGTGCCATGCAGTCAGTCGTACCGCCACCCTCTCACATAGTTAACGCAAACGCCGGCCTCGCATTCTTGCCTGAAAAGTTGTGTGACGAAAGCGCCGCTATGCGCACTCTGGTGTACTCCGAGGGCGCAACTTTAGAGAACGAGTGTGACACTCAGCCCTCCGGCTTCAACACTTCCCCCCGACCTCCCGTGCAATCAATTCTGGTTGAGTTTAGGTCCCGCAGTCTCGTTGTGAAATGCAACCGCGGCGCGGAATAAATGCGCCTCCATCGACAGTAACATTCCATCGTGCATGATCAGTATGGCTGTGTGCGCAGAGAAATTTATCTTCTCGACATGCATCCACTCTGGCAGGAAGGACGCACACATACAAATTTCTGGAAGCGGTGATCTATTGCGACAATCCTTTTGCACATTTGTTCTATGTTGCCGCCACCTACTTTTCGACGTGCTCTCGCTCTCTGTACAAGGGTTTCTGCTGACTGCGAATTAGAATGTACGGCAGATGCGCGGCTTATTACAATGTTGTCATAAACTTCGTAAACATCGTTTGCAGCAACGAAAGAAGCGAGATGTGTTTAGTCCTTAGCGTGTTTCACCTCTGAAGTATAATAAAGGCAGTAGGAGGTGGGTTGTCAGTCCCCGCAAGCACGTTGCTTATGCTGCGGTAAACGGAAACACTGATTTCGGCAACCAACTGTGTTCTGTGCTTTGCCTTACCCGCATTAGCATCGGACGCCATGATTTCGTATAGTTTCCTGTGTTACCTTCTCGTCTCTCCGCATTCATTTGCCGATGCAGACGCAGACATTCAACTGCATCGAAGAGGATAAAAGCGTGGCGGGTGTGTATTGTGTAGGCCCCTATTTAGGCTATTTCTAGTCTAAATGTGTCTTGAAAGTTATGTTCAGAAATACACAGTGTAGGATCGGTGTAGGACCAATTAAGGCTAATTGTCTGATTAAATAGAATGTAAATATGATCTCTGTATATCCAAGCGGCGGCAAACAACATTACCTTGATTCTGCCCACCTACGTGGTATTCACACATTTTTAACCTCTGGATAAAGTTAGCTAGGATACCCTGTTTATGTTTCCTTGCATTTATTGTGGAGTTTGCACTAAACTCTATTTGCTTAGCTCAGGTAACCTCATGTGAACGCAGATGAATGAAGACGGATTACTAACGCATGCAGGCTACACGCGCAAAACATATTAAGAATTATTCAAAACCTATACCGACCACACACATTCCTGCGTGTGGTCGGTACCCAAGGTTATTAACCGCAGAATGAAAGAAAAGGCGCCGAATGTTTCTTCAACCTATACTAGCAGCCTTGCACATGGATTATCAGTGTACTAGCCCATGCTGAAAACATAGTTTTCTATGGTTTGGACAGCTATGGTCACACATTCTTCCAAAATTCAACTTTTTTTTTTGCATCTTGCGGTATGTAAACTGTTTTGTGCTGTCTGTGCACGGCATTTACCACACTTGCCTTACGTTCGAAACACTACCAATGCATCTTTCAGCGATGATTGTCGCTTCTCCGTCAGCTCTACTTTCGTCATGCATCACGCGGAGCTTAAATGCTGTGCCTAGCTGAAGCAACTAGACAAATGAGAATTACACTCCATCATCGGAAAACAATAGACGGCCCTGCGCAAGTGTTTACAAGGTAGTTGTCGAAGATTAGACCAGAAAACGAGAAGTTTCTGCATGAACAAAGTTTTTTTTTTTTAAGAAAAGTAAGCACAAAAGAGTGGATAGTTGAAGGAGCACACCAGTAGAGAAGATTTTGGCCCAATCGCCCCACTTCTCCGTTCGGATCCCTGGCTGACACTACTCTCCGGCCTGTGAAGCCTTGGAGAGCTCACGATCGATATGTTTCCCACTCTGCGGAGCGTATGAGGAACACGAGATCCTCGGCAGAGCGGATCGAAGCTGTCACAGTCCATCGTGAGAGCTTACGGAGTTTTCAGACCGACGATGTCCTGGCACCAGTGCACACATGAGGTCCGCTGAAAACCACCTCAGGGGCTTTCCGTACTCTTCCTCAATTTGATAACCTTTACAAGTCCATTCTGGAGGCAGCTGTCTACTGACCGCTGTGATAGGTGGTTTTTGATCGTGAAGGTTTTCCTGCAGAACTGGACCGACGCTCAGGCTTGTCGTACCCAGAGGAACAAGGGGGTCAGAATTGCGAATCGATATAACTGTAGTTCCGACGTTATGGCCCTGTCCGTGCACGGGACCGCTAATAGGCAATACAGTCATTTCCTACATTTTTACTGACGCTGATGACTACGACGATGGTGCTGAAGATTATTATGATACTGGTGTTAGTGGTGCTCATAACTGTTTTCTTCGAAATTGGCATAAAGCCACTGTGGAGAATACGACCTTGATCGGGTGGCACAAAGTGTATTATAACTTTCCTCATAGCAGTGGACGATATGTGCTTCAATTTATGTTAAGGCGAAAGCGTTAAGTGGCTCATAGACCCAATGACCTTAAAAAAAGGCGCGTCGTCCACGCCAATGGTACAAAAGCTATCATCATGAGCAATGGCTCATTCTTCCCTAAGCAAGCAAAAAATGCAATGGCTCATCCCTTTCGTAATGCAGAGGCTACAAGCACTTAACAAAGTGAAGCGTACAGTGCGTAAATTCATTGGAATCACGAATACAAAGCACAGAAACACGGCGTCTGGTCGAGTTGTACAAAAAACCACTTGACCTTCTCAATGGCTCATACCCCAGTAAGCAAACAAAAATGTAATGGCTCATACAACAGTAAGGCTGAGTCTATAAGCGCTCAGCGAAGGGAAGCGAACAATGCATAAATTAATTTAATATCACCAATACAACACACGAAACAGCACACGTTTCCAACCCCTGCTGAGATCGTATAACGTAAATTCCAAGAGAAACGTCTTTTACGCCAGTAAATGACGTTTACGCTTCGCCCGCTATACGAGCGCGCGAAGCCGCAGCTAAGCGCCGAAAATGAGCCGAAGAAGCCGAAGCAACGCGACGACGCGAAATGCCGCTTTACCAAGTGTGCAGCCGGCTTTCGCCTTCACGTGTTAAAGGCATTTAACATGTTGCTGTACTGTTTTTTATCAATATCCTACCCTGTGCTATTTCTTATGTGGATTATGTGGCTATGTGGATTATATAGTACAATTGTTATGCTGATAGTTTGCTAATACATTGTGAAGCTTCATAGATGTTGTGCGACCTAATTTGGGAATGCATAAAATAATGTGCAGGAGTAGGAATTGGCAGTGATTGACATGAATATTACTTAACAAAATTTAAGAAGGCCCCTAGAATGCTATGGTGTCGCGAAACCTGTTAGGAGGCTGATGCGCTCCTTTGACAAAAAAAGGACTGTTTTCATCAGGTTAAAAAAAAAAAGCTTCTGAGAGACCAGTTATATTATTTGGTAAATTGTACCTCGATGCACCTAGAGAAACGTGATGTGTGTAACATCTGCTTCGAACAAGTTATTAATAATTCTACGTTCACTGTGAACGCACACGCTCATCTGCAGCGCAGTATCTGGTTCTCCATCATTAGGTTTGGGTTGAAACAGGTTAGCTTAGTCGATGGTTTACATGCATACGGAAGTCTCATTAGCGCACTGAACAAGAACGATAGCGCAGCCCGGTGCAGTGGTGAGGAGTCTAAATTACACGTTCCACTGATTTTGATCAAACTGTTTTGGCTCTTGCCGGTTCACTGGAAATGAAACTTTTCTTGATGCTGGTGACGAGCGATTCTCTGCCCTTTAGTGTAGATTAACATGCGCTTCTTCTAATAAAAATTGTAGCAACTTGAGCACTGCGTGCCGTCTCTTGTACTTTCATCCCACGACTCACGGTTGTATGCCGCCTGCTCCTAGCTAGCTGAATCGAATAACTGCAAAGAGATAAGTAACAAATGTAGATTGCTTAATAAGTGAAGAAACTTTGCAATGTTTTGTAATAATGAAACTTCTTTTTTTTTTATTGGAAGGGCAACGAAAGAAGCGTGGCAAAAACGCGTTTTAAAGAGAGACCTAGTAACGGAAACGGCGATGGGTAGTTTTAGAACTAAAAGGAAACGCGACCACCATGAAATGAAGAATTGTACTGCATGCGCACCTTTCAAATGAGCAGCGAAGCTTCCGAGCAGCCGCTTTCCAGCGCTTTGAGTGCAGCGTTATAACATGCCAAAAAGAGTCATATAGAGATATTTCCAAGTCTCCGCTGTCTTTGTCTCTCCTATTATACGCAGTTATCAAAAGATTTTCTTACTTTTCTTTTAGTTATTAGGGAATAACCTAATTCTATGGGCATTGAAAACATATATTGCGTTGCAGTTAGGAGAGCCAAAGTTCGAAGAATTCTGGGAAGCCGGTCACGGAGTAGCAGCGTTAGATATATGCACATATATATATATATATATATATATATATATATATATATATATATATATATATATATATATATATATATATATATATATATATATATATATATATATATATATATATATATATATGTTGTAAAGAAGAGAACAGAGAAAACACCCATTCACTGGGCCAGCTGGTCTGTTTGTTGGCTCGTCGTCTTCTTTTATCGCGCTTGCCGTCTGTGCGCCAGCGTCCAAATGCATCTCTTCACACTCGGCCACGCTGCAAGTTACCGGCACCGCTTGCCAACAGGCCACTAACATGCAGGCAACTTGTAAGGGCGTGAAGTCGTCGCTGCTGTGCCGACCCGCGCGCAACCATCTCCTGTGGCGGGCGGCAGTGGCTGTTGCGCGCTGGTAACGCAGGTCTCGCGGATGATGATTCAGTAACACCGCTGGACTGCGCTGCGTGGACGACTGGATTGCCGGCCGAGAGTTATGGCCGGGGACCTGCAGAGGCGAATCACAATTGCTGCGCTGACTCTTGGCAAGTCCCAGGGCTGGCCGCAGTCGCCATCTGGTCTAGAGTCCCAGCTGGGGCTTCGATCGCGCGTAAACAGTGGTCTTGCCGCAGGATACCGTTTGCTGTTGTCAGAAAACCGCCGCTGAGCATTCTCAATTTGAGCCAAAATTGAAGATATTCCCTTTCAGGGTTCTCCATTGATTACTGCGGGTGATGCGACTGCTATTAATCGTCCCTGCTTCTCCTCAGGTTTTCGAGGACTATTACAGGAAAAGTTCGAGAGGCTGTCCACGAATGCTGACGTTTCGAATGACTGGAGGGCACAGTTGGAGCCATTCTGAAGCGCCGCTGCCGTGCAACAACTGGATGCAGCCTACGATGCCGGCCTCGCTTCTCGTCTGGCCTGCGGGGACTATTGTCTGAGGAGGAAAATCACGACACATTGTCTAAGGCTGTAGACTAGAACCTATTGGTCAGCAATGGGGCCAGAGTCATCGGCTCCCCTTCCTTTCTGCGGCCACCACGCCTTCGGCGCCGCAATGACTCTGAAGAGAACACCTTGAAACCTGCGTGGATGCTGCGCTTAACGGCGACATTGCCGAGAGGTGCAGCAGGGGGGCTTTCGGAAATATGGGACTGTGATGAAGGATGGTTCGGGGAAATAGCCTTGTCTGCCGCTGACGCTTGCTTGGTGGTGAAATCCTGCCCTCTGGTAGCAGGAATCGGAAATGAAGGATTGCCACCGTCACTCCAGCTGGAATCACGAGGTGTTGGTGCTGGTCGCTGCTTTACACAAGAAGATACCGAAGCGCTGCTACTGTTCCCCGGGTACAGTGGTGGCTTAGGGCAGCAAGAATTCTGCTGCGAGGGATGTCTTGTAATGCCTCCCCTGCGACCTGGCATAACTGACAATACCGAAGACGACGACGACGGCACCGGATAGAGGAGGCCTGCACGTGGCTGCTACTGCAGGCCACCGAGGAGTACAGGGCTCTGGGCCATTCAGTCCAAGTTCTGGTCCGGATCTCGCTGCTGGACGCGTGAGTCGAACACGGTCACATGTATGTGCCGCTGGCGAGACAGCGTGTCTCGCCAACAGCGTGTCTCGCCAACGACACCCCGCTGTTCAACTTTTGCAGCGTCCATTAGGTCACGCAACCTTGTTCAACCCAGTGTATGAGAGCATAAAAAGACATTTGTCCTCACACCTGCACGTCACTTTTCTAAATCAGATGCCTCTGAGCTGCGCGCATGCCTCGCAGATAATGAATCGAACCGTTATAGCATGGGGTGGGTTGCCTAACTTTCTTTTGACGCGCCCTCGCACATTATAAATGCGAAGATACAATGGAATATACAAATGCGAAGATACAGCTTGATAAAGGGTAAAAGAGTGTCACTAGAAACAAAGTTCACTGCACGTATACACAAAACTTCCCAGCAAGATATTTAAATATACGTATAAGTCTTCAATAAATCTACTTATCTAAGAAAAAGTCACTGTGTATAATGCGTCAAACAAGGCAAATAAACATGTTGCGTAAGCACATATTCATCGATCCAGCTACCCCTCCCTCCACTACCACTGATGTCTCGCGCGCAACAGGATGGATGGAAAACTTTATTTGGTTCTGCAAGTAGTCGTAATTAACCACTAAGCGGGCCGCTCCCACGCGGGCCGGAATATCTCGCGCTGTCTCATGAGCGGACTCAGTAAAATTCGGATGTGCTCCCTCAATCATCCCAAGATGAGCAGGGAACCATCATAAGTAGTGTTGAGAGATCTCACAGGTCTGCATAATTTTAAAAGCAACCTTAGCCATCGACCCCTTCTCGAAGGCCCTTACGGCCGACTTTGAATCACTATATACAAAGGTCCTGCGCCTGTCAACCAGGGCGAACGCAATAGCCGCATGCTCCGCGACCTCTGGCCTATCAGTCCGAATGGTAGCAGCGTTAACGACACTGCCCTCATTGTCCACGACAACTACGGCAAACACCTTCCTCTCCTCGTTAAAAGAAGCATCGACGATGCCAACCTTCTGATTCTCATGGTGAATGAGTCTCAGCAGGCAAGCCCCCCAGGCCTTCTACGCACATTTCGCTCCGGGTGCATGTTCCTGGGAACAGGCTTGACGTGATACCGCTTACGGACCTTCAAGGGAATGCCAACGTGAAGCTGCGAAATGTTCACCTGAGGAACACCTAACTCTCTCAGAATCTGCTGACCCACGCTAGCCGTAGAGAGACACACCATCTGGGTCCTCTTCTGAGCTTCAGCTATCTCATCGAAGGTATTATGAATACCCAGCTAGAGAAGTCGGTCGTTGCTGGTGCACAATGGCACTCCCAACACTTTCTTGATGATCTTCCTAATCTGCGTGTCAAGCTTCTCCTTCTCTGATGGTTTCCACTTGTACATGGCCACCAAATAAGTAAAGTCACACAACACAAATGCTTTCATAAGCCTAATTCTCCTTCAACCCCGTCTGCCTGTTGGCCACCCTCTTCCCTAGGCGTACCGTATCTGTCCTGGCAATGGTCTTCTAGATCGTCAGCGTGTTGCCACCGTTCGACTCAATCAGCATCCCCAAAACCCTGATCTTATCTACCTCTTCTTGATTAAAGTTTGTCTCCTGCTCCTACCCTAGGTATGAGATCGCCATTTCTTGTGCGAAGCTGAATGCTCAGCGTGTCCACGGGGATCCATCCCCTTGGCTTCGGTCCCCTTCTAGTGGGACTGTACAACAACAGCTCCGACTTGGAGGGGGAGCACCTTAACCCCGTCGGGTCCAAATAAGTCTCGATTACGTCTACTGCCTCCTGCAGAACACTCTTAATATAGTCCTGTCTAACCCCCGGGCACCATATGGTCACGTCATCTGCATACATGGTGTGCTTAATCCCCTAAATCTCCAAGAGTTTCTTGGTCAATCCGACCATGGCCAGATTGAACAATGTGGGGGAGATGAGGGCCCCCTGAGGAGTGCCCATGTCTCCAAGATTTAACGTCTTTGACTCTAGCTCCACAGCCCTCAGGGTAGCCTTGCTGCCTGACAAAAAGGACCTGGCATAGTCATGAAAGCGCGCGCCGAGGCCAAGATCCGAAATGAACTTACGAATATAAGAGTGCCGAATGATGATGATGATGATGAACGTTGTCAAAAGCCTTCTCCAGGTCCAGCCCTAGGATAGCCTTAACGCCCTTTCTATCTCCGTCAATGGCCTGGTGCTTGATGAGCTTCATTGCGTCTTGAGTCGACAGGCCAGCCCGAAAACCAATCATAGCGTAGGGGTAAACCTCGTCCTCCTCAACGTACCTTGGAAGCCGATTAAGCACTGCATGCTCGGCCACCTTGCCCACACACGAAGTGAGCGAAATAGGCCTTAAGTTATCAGTGCTCGGGACTTTGCCAGCCTTGGGAATCAGCACCGTGAGAGCTGTCTTCCACTGCTCTGGAACCATCCCATCTCTCCACATAGCGTTAACCTCCCCGGTAAGGTACTTGATCGACATATCGTCCAGGTTCTTCAAAAGCTTGTTCGAAATCCCGTTCGGTCTGAGAGCCGACTTGCTTTAAGGTTATGCAAAACTGTGCGTATCTGTTTTTTGTTGGCAGTGGGGTCTGCCTCGGAGGAAGAGCTGGTTGAGGAGCGCGCAACAGGAGGCGGCACGCTTTCTCCTCGCTTTTCTCCCTTGCGCACTCAGGAGTGAGCCACCATTGTCGGATCACCCATGCCATCCCACCCCACCGCTTTCACTTGCACATGCAGCATGCGGCGCGTGGTCACGATGTTGTCGCCCTCGGACTTTATACGGAGCATGAGGGCGATGGTGACGGCAGGAATGTGCCTGGAGTGTCCATATAGATGCTATCGCTGTAATATAGTAACAGTATCCGGCAACTAAAGCGTCCCGTGGCCTAATAATTTCCGCAAACGAAGAAGAAACAAAATCAAACTTTCATCACGCGACAATTCGGTCCGCGCAACCCTGTCTTTCTTTTCTTCTGTGGGGTGGGGGCACATAAATTTAAGAAAAAAGAAACTCAAAGGAATGCATGTTGGCCACAGTCGAATGCCTACATTGGGCACCTGATGTGGTTACCGAAGGGATGTCGAAGAAAACGGGAAATGCTTCGTCCACAGAGAACCACACGCATACTGCTCGGTATCCCACACAGGCGAGACAAGACTTTCCTGAGAGGTTGCGCTCAAGCGAACGCGTTGTAATCCATCGAGTCCCCGCAATGATGGTGGCGACCGACAATGCATTGCTTCTTTTTCTCGACTGCTAGCCAGAAAGCGTCCAAAACTCTGCCAGGCGGAAATCCAATCGGCCAGAAAAAAAACTAAAGTGCGTCGAAGTGTGCCGCGCGGTGGTCGGGGCAACACTAAAGAAACGCATGCGCTCTGGCTGGTTCCGGCAGCCCGCGGTTAGCAGGAACAAAAAAAAATTGAAGAGGCTCAATGTGTGCTCGCGAATAAAAGCCAAAGTAGAAAAACAAATAACTATGTAGTGGCCTTTGTTAGCTTTAGTGTCTTGACATGGTTGCTTTGCACAGGGGAAAAAAAATGTTGATATTCTTTTGTGTGACATGACGGCACAAATGAACCGCCACAACGCTTCGTCTCATCAGACCTCACTGCGTGATTCATCAACTTGTCTGATAGTGTGCTGGTTTCGATTGCCTCATTGTATGGTCCGATGTACGACTTTAGAAACGTTAGTGCACCTTTGGCGTCAAATGTTTATAACAACATTAAACCCACAAAGTTCCGGAATCTAAAATCTAAACCACGACATTGGAAATTTCAATGCACCTTTCGCATCAAAAGTTTAGAACATTATACCCATAAAGTTTCAGAAGTGAAATCCATGCGCTCCGTAGATGCCGCTGCCTCCACGAGATCATTTTCGTACATCTTCAGTTCATATCGAACAGAACAAAGTGCAGTGCAAGAATTCTAATACAGGAAAGTCTACTGGATTTGCATAAACTCCACTCTTTTTCATTTCGAAGTGCAGTAGCTTTGTTAGTACGAGTGCTTCACTCTATAGTGTTGATCCAATTCAATTAGGACATCAGGTGTTGTCGACAGCAAGCTTTATACTTCCACATAGGTTGCGTCAATATTGTGGTTCTACGTGGTTTTCTTGCTCCCGGACGCCCTCAGTAAAAGAGACTCTTCAGACGCTTTTACCTATAGCTAATCTAACAGTGGCAAAAATACCGCGATGGAAAGTGGATTAAACTCTGTACGGCCTAACACGTATCAGACGTTTCGCTACGCATGCTCCGCGGAAGCATTGTCGATTTCGCCTTTCAGGCGCATCCGCGCGTTCAGGCTGCTCCTTCTGCCCTGAGGCGTCGTTGTCACGGTGCCTTTGTTACGGCGGCCGGCTCGTCAGCACCGCCAGCGATTCCCTTCACGTCGTTGCCATGTCCGGGCGGCGAAGCGAGAAAGAGCAAAGAATGAGATGCCGCCATAGGAGGCAGAGGAATTCGTTCCCGTCCCTCGATACCACCTGCCAGCAGCAAGCGATACAGCGTAGAACATCTCTGGTGTCACTGGCTGCGCCTTTCAAGCCCCTTCGATATCCCGCAAACGAAGGCAGGAACGAAAGAATCGGTGAACGGGCAAGTCGCAGAACTAGAAAACATTTTTCCGACGAAAAGGGGATCAGAAAGGCTGGAGGCCCGGTGGCGTCGATGCCGTGGGACCAGTGTCGAACCAACGCCCCGTCACGTTTGCATTCAGGCTGCCGCCGCACGGAACATGATCGGCTTTGTTGTTGGTGGCCGCACGTCCCTGAGCCTTGTCTTTGCAGTGCACGTTCTCTTTCGTCAGCATGCATCACTGGGCGCTTGCAGAGCCCGAGGTTCCCTTCTTTATACCACCAGACCCCTATCTCGCTGTCGGATGGTTTCATCTTTCTGTCTGTGTGTATGCAGCTTGTTGCGACCGCACGCTAAGGTTAACGTGTCCTTGCTCTCGTGCAGACAGCCATGAGCGCAAGCATGTTTCGAAAAGCGTGCAACACGCTTTTTCGAATAAAGAAATACTTGGGAAAAAAAACGAAGAGAGAGAGAAAAGAAAAAAAAAACAAATACAGAGTACACACAGTAATGATACTCCAGAGATCGGGCAAAATTGACCTGCTTTACCCTGTTTTATATCGCGTTTTTACATTCTGTGTTTATTAGCCCTTCATGCTTCACCCAAAATATTAGCCACGTAAAATGTAGAAAGCGTCAAATGAAAAGCTGCGGCCTGGCCTGCCTCACTTCTTCAGCTTTGTCATTCACATCTAGGTGCATGAAAGGCGGCTTACTGATATATATACACCTTTACCAGCCAAAATGTAGAACAGTATGGATTCCCAAGAACAAATGTCCTTCGTCGGCGAGTTTGAAATTTTACGCAATGATAATATGTACTAGAACTCCGTCGGTGCTCCAGCGACACACACGAGTTGCAGTGATAGTGAATTAGTACTAACATGCTCTGTTTACTGTTTTCCTAAAAATAAATTTGGCTCAAATGTAAAAACTCAGAAGCGCGCCAACCTATTTTTCACCATCGCTCCCCAACCGATGCATTTAGTGTCTATTCGGCCACTTACTGAAGCCACCATAGAACTACTGGGCTTTCGTTTTCGTAATAAGCGGAACTGTGATTTACTAAAATTTGTGTTGCTAAAAATATGTCTCAATTTCCCATCTTAACATCGTGAAAAGCTAAACTTTCTTTAATTTTTTTTTGGGTGGAATTCAAAAAAACAGTGCGGATTTATTGAGGTCCGCGTGGGCCGTGGACATTTGCTTAGAGCTTTTCCTGACACGCTATACAATATGAAAACAACAGGAGTTCTTGCTCTTATCGTTTTTAGGGAATCAGGGCGAATCAACGTTTCTGGAAATAAATGTTTTACGCAAGCACTCCGCAAAGCCTCACTATGCTTCTGTAAGTGAATTTCTCTCTGATGTTCTCAACAATGCCTTCATTCAATATACAACATTTTCACATCATATTATGAACGAGCGAACAAGTGAGAGAGATGGGTCATTTTCTAACTTACCACAGCTCTTCGCCATAAATGCGCACTACTGCACTACCGCGACATATAAGAAGGGATTCTCTAATGCGGTTGGTATCTCATGACGATCAGTGCGTAACTTGAACCGTAAGCGAGCTACGAAATTTAAGAATCCCATGCCTGTAGGAATCAACGCATACATATAAGCCACGCTTTCATTGGTGTTTACATGCGAAGAACACTGTTCCTGTTGGGTGACCACACAACAGAGCTGGACACATTTTCACCGGAGAACGCCTCGCACAGCAAACTTCCGGTGCTCGAACGTACGAGTTCTACACGTGACGACGAAGTAATGGCCATGAAGTATAGTGATGACGGCGTTAAGACAGACACGGCGTTGAAACGACGGCATGACCACGACGGCATGATGATGACTGTATTACGACTGCTCAGTGGCGACGATCACATGACGACGATGAACGTACAAAGAAGCGACGCCGACGAGGCGAGATGGCGATAGTGTAACCCACCGCGGTAGCTTAGTGGCTATATAGCGTGGTGCTGCCGAGCTGGAGGTCACCACTTCCAACACGGTCGCGGCGGCAGCATTTTGATTGGGCGAATTGTATGAACGCTCGTTTACTACATTAGATTACAGGCGCATGGTAAATGACCCCAGTTAGTCAAAATTAATCCGAAATCCCCCACTACGGCGTGCCTCATGATCAGATCGCAGATACGAACCTGAAGCCGCTTAATTTAATTAGCTTTTGTGTTAGCGATAAGACGCTTTAAGACGACAACGAAGTGCTGTCGCTGCTTAACTTGACGTTTACGCAGATCAGCTACCACCCTGGGACGGCTCGATTAGAAATATTCGGTGCTGGTTTGCATTATGTCCGGTACCTGCCAATTACGGAAGACAGCAGCCAACAGGCGCAACGGTTGGGAAAGAAGCAAAGAAAACTTCGTTTTAAAAGGAAAGGTGAACGCAAAATACGCCTAGGGAGGCTTCACTCGTAGTAAGGTTTAGTACATAAGTCGAAAACCTGAGTAGTGACTAGCGTTATGATTTTCGCGCCGGTCGCTGATTTCTTCTTTTGGAATTGCTTCACATCTAACATTTCAACGTGACAGTGACGTGTAGCTGTCGCTTGAAAGTGACAGCATTAAGGGCAGTTGCCAAAGCTATCACAACTATAACGTCTAATGTGCTACATGCCAACGCAACTGCCAGCTATTAGTCTCAGATTTCGTAAAGAAGTTCGCTCTGTCAGTTACTATATTTCCAAGGCTGTACTGATTTGCAAATTTTACGTCACCATGAGTAGAAGAGTGTTAGTGGCAAATATATTTTACGCGGTTATGTGCGACAGTGGAATTCTGGGCAGACAGCTGTGCCTGCGGAAAATGCGCTGATTTGGTGATGCTGAAGATTTTTCCTTTTTTTTTTATGAAGGACTGCACTTTAACACGACTTTTCCCGTAAATAAGCTTCAGTTGGAAATGCTGGCATTCGTGCTATTATTTTGTATTTCTGTCCACGTTGTCTTGCGGCGCTTGTTCCTCTTCCACATGGTGATGCTCCTTTCTTTTTTTTCGCCACTTGCGCAATAAGTGATAATGCTTTTCTTTATAGTGAGTGCAGAGCTTCCTTTGTTTTTACGTGCACTAATTAGGAGTTGAGTGCATCCAGCCTGGGGTACACACATTTATCAAATGCATTTAATCCTAATAGCTTGAAGAACGTAAGGCACCCTGCAGTAAAGTGGACCTAAAGAATACTAGTGACATATTGACAAGCTTTTACTGGCCACCGAATAGTTTCCTTAATTCCAGCTACTGCTAAATACATATAAAACTGCGCTCACTCCTTGGGTAATAATTTGAAAGGTGACATTACAGTAGTGAAGTCTACAAATACTCAACCAAAGTGGATGCAATTTTGTTAAAACTGTGCAGGTACTTAGCAGCACCTATAGTAACAGTGCCTACCACTAATTGCACCGCCATTCTAAATTTATTGTTAAACATTTCATCCTGGTACACAACTTCTTTTTGCAACATCGTAGAAGTTGGAAATAGAGCCCATCGAATAGAAGGGATTATTGTGAGCCTTCAACTGTGGTCTTCAGGCCAAGTGCGCAAGATGAAAAAAAAATGGCGACAAATGATCTTGGACAGATGGTTCACGAACAAATGAAATCACCGCCATTATTGATTGTCTGGCTCAGAATCGTCGTCGGGGGATCATGATCTGAGATTACTTCCATTGCCTAGCAATCTGGATTCGATTCTTTTTATCACGCTCATTGTTTTTCCTCCCAGAAAATTGGTTGGCTTTGTCCTCGCGTCATTCTGCGCAGCCTTGCAAAAAAAAAAAGAAAAGAAGATGCAGTCGTGCTTTTTGACACCCGTTTAGGACACCGATCGATTTTTGCTGGTAAAGTGCGCATAATCATTTTATTTAGACTTCGATAAGTGGCAGTGAGAGAAGACTGCGTGGTATTTGAATATTATATATACATATAGCGTCTTTTTTGCTTTTGCCTAAGGTAGTACTGATCATGGGAAGGAAGTTTACCGCAGAATAAAAATGGGTTGGAGCGCATACGGCCGACATTGTGAGACCATGACTGGAAGCTTAGCATTATTATGGAAAAGTGTACAATCAATGCATTCTATCGGTAATAATATGTGGGGCAGAAACTTGGAGACTGAAAAATAAGCTCGAAAATGAGTTAAGAACCGCGCATAGAACGATGGAACGAACAATGTTAGGCGTAACGTTAAGAGACAGGAAGATAGCGGTGTAGATCAGAGAGCAAGTGGCGGTAGCCGATATTCTGATTGACATTAGGAAAACGTTGGAGCTGGGCAGGTCATCTAAGGCGTAGGTTATATAACGGGTGGACCATTAGGGCTGCAGAATGGGCACCAAGAGAGAGGAAGCGCCGTCGAGGATGGCAGAAGATTAGTTGGGGTGATGAAATTAAGAAATTCGCAGGTGCTAGTTCAAGAGAGAGAGAGAAGAAGGAAAGACAGGTAGGTTAGCCAGACTGAGTCCAGTTTGCTACTCTACACGTAGGGAGGGGAATGGGGAGTGAAAGAAAGAGAGAGCGAACTTAGGTGTAGGATGTCTGTAGTCTGGAACTCAAGTCCGTTGCCATCAGGCAGTGAAAAAGTGCTCGAACTGCTTTCTGGGCTAATGAACTGTGAGGCCAGGCTCCCAAGATCTTCACTTCCGTAAATGGCTTGTCATCCAGTCTATTCAAGGCACACTACTCTAGTTCAAATCGGTTGGTGCAGAACATGGGTAATTGCAGATCGCAGGGAGAGGTCTTCGTCCTGCAGTGGACATAACATAGGTTGATGATGATGAAGGTAGGTATAAATTTCGGTGGGCGAGTAGAAGTGCGCTAACTCTTTGTTGTATTACCTTTATCCCACAGGGTTCAGTGCGTGTATTTAAGATACCCTTTATAATTATTTCCTGTATATCCATTGCAGCAAATTTCTCAAAATAATAAAATAAAGAGAGTAGTGTGCCTGGCTCCCCTGTTGTGGTTCCCTCGTGGGAACGGTCCGCTTCATGATGACTCACAATCTGCAGGACCTCAATAAAGTTTCATCGTATAACACCACACGAATTAAGAAACAAATGCCACAGGCAAACGGTGACAGCCAACTAGAAGTGTATGTTAGTTTACCAGACAATTTATACCTTTCCCAGTAAACCATTGCCAGGTACCGCAGTCACATATACATCCGCAAAATTACCAAAATCGTAATCTTTCAAGCAAAAAAGCTGTTTCTTTTTCCGATAAAGCAAGAGATGGAGCGCTTACGCTTTTATTTCCTTCGCTTCGAATGTGATATGCCTCTATTATTTCACTTGTCCTCCTACTTTTTTTCTTTTCCTATCAAGTGTTTTTTTTTTCAGTCATCGGAGTGCATGCGCACTTGTTACAATGTATCGCTAAATAACTTCCATACCCATTCTTAAAGTTGCTGAGGTGCTGAAGAGCTCTGACACTAAAGCACTAGTCCTGCTTGTCCAATGTTAAAAAGAAGACGTAAGAGAGAAACGAATACAATAGAGGCATATCACAATCGAAAGGAAGGATATAAATGTGTAAGCGCTCCCTCTCTTGCTTTGTCGGAAAAATAAAGTTTCTTTGAAATAAAGAATATGGTATTGCAGATTTTACTGTTGTATATGTGACTCGTGTAGACGTGCCTCTCCCGGTAAATGTATAAAATGGCTGGATAATTTCAAATAAACTTCCAGTTAACAGTCAGCGCTTATTTGTGGTATTCGTTTCTTCGTGTCCTTTCTTTATTCGCGCTGTTCAATCTCGATTCTATATATGAACCAACTAGCACTCATTAAGATGTTACTTATTCGCCAATTTCAACCGTTTAGAAACGCCGAGGTCGACAAACAAAAAAGTACTTCCTGCATATGTTTGAAACAACTGCTCAAAATCACAGAAAAGAGAGTCTTTGTTTCAAAATTGTGAAATGAAGTTTGGGTGGGGAAAGACTGGAGCCAAAGGTTAATTGCAGAAGTTTGCTTTGCAGGAGAGATCTGTTTGTCAAATTTATTTTCGCTGTCTTCTAACTTGTTTCCGCACGGACACCGCTGCTTATCACCCCACGTTATATCTAGGCTTCAAGAAGCTCGAGCTTTGAGAAGGGACGTCGTCTGAGCTGAGCTGGGAGAGCGTATGCCACCATCCCACAAAAGCTCTCAGCGAACTTGAGCCAAAGCTCCCGCGCATCTCATGGTATAGCCTGGTTTGCAATTCGAGCACCCAGATGCCGTCGAGTACAACAAGGTTACTCGGTGGAGAGACGCTACATATGCACCTGTTGGCATTTCCTTTAGAATCCAAAGATGTGAAACACCGTGACAGAAGGTTTGGGGTGTGAACAAGGTCGACCATCATGACTGTACGAAGCTCGTGTCACCGGTGCGGACTCTTTGGGCAGCCTGCGAGAGGGTCTTGTCTGTACAGATTAATTATCACCGGGTGCTTGCGCGACGTATGCCGTGCGTTTAGTCATGCACGAGGAATGCGTGCACGGTGAAACACAGAGAACATATCGCACCAATAATATTACCTAACGTATTAACGTATTGAAAATAACGTTCGAAGCGATAATAATGCTAAAGTTAGCATGCCAAAATGAGCTTTATTTAATGCTATCCACAGTGAAGAAGTTTCATCTTCGCATGCCTTGGTTCCCAGACGCACGCTTACATAACAGGACCGGCGGCGAATCGCTCTCTGCTTAGACGTGACGTCGCAGCATGCTTATGCGGTATAACCTAGCGACGATTCGATCTGCGTAACATAGTGGAAGACGACAGAAATTAAATGAGAAAAGCAAGGAGGTTAACCGGAATAAAAGCTTCCGGTTTGCTACCCTACACTGGCGGAAGCGTAAGGGTGGAAGCAAATACGGGAAAGATAGCGGGGACGTGAAGTAAACGCGCAAAAAAAAGTAGAGGAAGCGAATAGCGTCTGGGAAAATTATAGTCTCTTTATTAGGCCAGTCGAAAGCAATAACTCCAAGAGTGCCTTGACAGACTTGTGGTGTGACCAGTGTATAGCCGGCGTTCCAGGACTGCCTGCTCCGAAAGCGACCCGTAAAAGACCGGCCAGCATGGTCACGAGTAACTGCTTGTGTGTGTTGTAGCGAGCACAGCGGCAAAGAACATGTTCGATAGTTTCCTCACCACTGCTGTGACCACAAGCAGAAGTATCTTTCCCTTTGATGCAGAAAGCAACAAAAAAAAATGTAAAAGCTACACCAAGCCGCTGTTGACAAAGTACTGTTTTCTCGGGTAGTGATAGTCCACACAGAGAAGGAAGTGGAAGAGAAGGGTTCAGACGATGCAGATGTGTGTGCCGGAAACTGTGCACCACAAGGATTGTGTGGCCCCATTCTCAAGCACTTGAAGTTTTGCTGGTGCATGAGTTCTTGACAGAAGTATGGGTTCCTGCACGCCCTCTTCACAAGCAGCTCAAGCAGCTTCATTTTATGTTGAAGGATGTTTCTCATGTTCTTCCAAGCCATTGTGGCCCATTA
The DNA here is from genome assembly GCF_038994185.2 of Dermacentor albipictus. Classification (NCBI taxonomy): domain Eukaryota; kingdom Metazoa; phylum Arthropoda; class Arachnida; order Ixodida; family Ixodidae; genus Dermacentor; species Dermacentor albipictus. The sequence goes on along the minus strand of NC_091824.1, from coordinate 150,642,334 downwards.
CACCACAAAGGCTGGGCAGCCACTAGAACGTGGCATCGTGCTTTTACTCGACGAAGTGGTGAACTCTCGAATTACTAGGACTAGTTGCGTAGCTTCGGTGGCAAAAGTGGAAAGCAAACAACGTAGAGCTGTATTGTAGCCGCTGAAAACAGCCGCTGAAACTCAGCGGATGTCTATGTCGTCTGGCGGGATGTCTCATAATTTACGCTGGTCTTTTTCGCAGCAAAAATCACTGATCCTGCTGACCCGTGCGCCGTGGTTAAACCATTAGTGTAAAGACGGCTATGATCCTTGTCAAGAGAAGTAATATTCATTTACAGTGAAAGAGAGAGGTCCACCTGAGCTATAGCATGCTCTGGCCTGCTACTCTACACTTGGGAAAAGGGACGGGGAAGAAAAGGGGTGATGCATGATGATGATAAGAGAAATAGGCGCGTATGTACAAGTTCACAACGTTATGGCATCTCTAAAGTCGAGTGCCTGGTCCAGTGGCTTGTAGAACGGCCATAGCGGCACCTATGATCGCTGTATGCCTGCTAAAGCAAGAGCAAAGAAAGTTGGTTGAGAACTGGGCATGTGAGCTGTGTCGTCATATGTATGCACCCGCTAAAGCACAGGTATGAATGTGCTGGCGTTAACGCACATCCAGAGTGGCACGGTAGCAGAAGCCATGTCGAATTATTATTTTTTTCATTTTTGTAGTCAACCACAATCGACGCTGAATAGTGCCATTGACGTCCGCACGGGGTCATAAGCACACACTCACATGGCACCTTAGAGTCTATGCATCATAGTAACCGATCCGAGGGTTCTTTTTGAGTAGAGCGTTTAGAGTCTCATGAAAAAACCGCAAATAGCTTGAAAGACTCCTCATTCACTGCGTCGGCTCGTCAAGAGGTAGATCTCTTTGTTTTCCATTTTTTTTATTGAAGTCTTAGATTTATGGTCATGTAGGAAAAAGTAAGGACCAGAGTCATTTTGCTGACCTTTCAGACATCTGGGAAGGCTAGAAAGAGACGGGGAAAAAATTTATTGAGCCAGGGATATTATGAAAAAAAAATGCGGTGGTAAGTAATAAAACGCAAGTAAACAGCATTCGGCGAATTCAAGTCTCATGATGAACGAATGGTCAAACTTGAAAGCCAGCTAAACGTTAATTTTAAAGTTAAAACCTAGAAAACCCGACTATTTTGATATAGCGAAGAGAAGAATGCTTGCGTAATATTAGAAGAAAAAAAAAAGAGTAGTAGAAGTAAACAGTCAGAGGGTGGTCTAGAGAGAACTGCACACTTCCGGTGTTCGGGAGCCATGTGTCGTGCTTGCGTTTCTGGGGTTTTTTGATAAACGACGTGCTTTATGAGAGCGGCTTGATCTATACTGCCCTGCGAATTTAATTTCCGGAATAGCCACCCCCTGGCGCTTGGCTACGTCCGGCATCAATCCTGCTCGTTTTCCTCAAGACGGCGCGATGCAGGGGGGTGGAAACAGACGTCTGAGCAGTGAAGTCCAAAAAAAAAAAAAACGCGCTCGCACTCAAACATGCTCAAATCACATCCGGCCTCTCCCATCTCTTCAGGCACGCGAAAGTGGGCAAATCAGACAGCGGAAAACAGTAATGTTCATGACTAACCCTTAAATTTTTGTTTATACTGACAAACATTCTAATTTCAAAACATTGCCACCACTTGACTTTTGCTTGAGTATTAGTTATAATCTAAATACACTACAGCAAGCTCGGCACTTATCAGAGCATTTACAAAATGTACATAAAATCAGATATTTTAACCTGTCATATCCCACTTGACATTAAGGTCCGTGCACACTTAGGGGCACCATCTAGTGTCGCGTATAAGTCCGAAGAAAAGTTTTCTCCCGGAAATTTAAAGAAAACTTAACCATCTTACCTGCGAAGGGCAAAAAACTGCGACTTTAATGAATGCTGTATTGCAGGCTCTCTGTGCGAGCAAGAAATCTGTAATCCGTGTCACTAGATACGTGTAACGAAGTCAGAAGGCAAGAGTGAATTATTGATGTGGCACGAGTGCATTAGCTTATTGCCAGCGGCCACAAAAATGGTGGTCAAGCCCAGCAGACGTATGAGTTATCGGAGATCATCGAAACGTCAAGTAAAAATGAAAATGATCTGCAACGGTAACAAAAAAAAAGGTTTACTCTGCAATTAAATGAAAAAAGAAGAGGAACTCGTGTTTTGGGGAGGCTTCTCTGACAGCAAATCCAGCAAACCTCCTTCTCTGGAGGCTTCTCTGACAGCAAATTGCATTACGTACATGACAGCAAAGTCACTCGGCCACTTTTGGCTGAAGATTTCACTGCCATGGAAGTCGGGATATTTGGCAGCTTGAAGTAGGGTTTTCAGGGTCCATCCTTTCAGTGTCCACCCCGTCGTTTTCATTACGCCATCGTTTAGTTATTGTCTAGCAGTTAGTGATGTCATTTTAAGCAAACGTATTTCTTTGTTGTCTTTTTCGCTTATGGCGCATATCACTATAGCTTCCTCTGGAACAACTTCTTCTTTCGACTGCTGAATTGCCTTCAACCGCTATAGCATTGCCAGTAGCGGCCACTTTGTTCCACAAGATACATGCACATAAATACATACGGCATCTGCACAACGCACAAAACCCTGCGCAAACCGCTAAAAGCCTAGGTTGAGCTATACCTGCCAATAGCTGATTGCCGGGGGGCCCACAATTTGATCCTTACACGGCGACGCTGGGCACAACGTTTAGGTTAAATGATGAGGGCAAATATTCTTTAATGCTCAATGTATCACACATGTAACGCCAAGCCTATTGTCCCTTCACAATTCTGATTTAAGTAGGCAAACCTAACGAATGACCCAGATAGAAATTTTGATACACTGGAGCAAGTTTTTATGGTCGGATAGCTCAACAAACCAATTTGCAGGTACATATTTACTTATTCAATTACTTCACTACTTTTATTCGCAAATGAAATAGACGCAAACATAAATGGCCGGAAACATGCTCGTAAACAAGTTGTTCTAATCGTTCCAAGAAAAAATTTATACTTGGTTATTTTACCAGCTTTTGTCGGTACCAAAAGCTCTTAAAGTATTCAAACATTTGAGATGTTGGTTGTTTTGGGAGTCACATCACTTCACTGTCTTGATATGCACACCATTTGAGCTACTGAATCACACCATGCGCCTTTGAAAAAAAAATGGTTGATGCTTTCTGGCTTGGCTGAGCCAGAACAATAAATTTTAGCCAGCATGATCGAAAGTGTTTGGAAAGAAAAATAGACGGGGAGAGTGAGTTTTGAGCTCCAAGAAACACGTGGAAATTTTTTTCAGCTATATCGGTGATGGTGGAATAAACGCCGATTGATTTGGCATATGGAATGACCTTGCTATTTAAATTTCTGCTAAGATTGCGCATGGTTTTCTGCATAAACACGAACACTGCATCACAATAATGTCATCAGTAGGGTGCATAAACATGCACCCCGACACGGAGCAGGGAAAATTTTTCTTCAACTGCGAAGCTCTTCTTTCGAGGTACCCGTATTGGTTTCCTTTCTAGCGATTGCTACGATTGGGTGGATGTCTCATTTTCACTTTATTAATTGCTTCTCTCCACCTTGCTGGTTTCCGCAGAAGTATTACGTGAAACTCATGCCTTCGCTTCGAGTTGTTGATAAGTGTGACTTCACCCTCCCATCTACTAGCCGCCCGGTTAGCTCAGATCGTAGAGCGGCTGCCCCCAGAAAGGCGGTGATCTTGAGTTCGAGTCCCGGATCAGGACGATTTCTTTTTCAACGGCCAGGCTTTTCTTTCGAGGAACCCGTATAGTTTCCATTGCAGCAGTTGCTACGACTAGGTGAATGCCTCATTTTCACTTTATTAAACATAAACATTGCATAGTATTTCGCTTTGCATAGATGACGATTAGGACAATTGTAGGTATCACCTTTTAATGTTATAGCGGTTAAGTAATCGCTTCAGAAAAGCTTTGCTTCACACCGATTTCAGCATGAGCCATGGTTCTGCATAATTCTTTTAATCGCTTTCTGCCGCCGTGCAGGGCAAGTACAAGACAGGCTCGCTCGTGCAACTCAGGCTAAGCCACTCACACATCAATTGGCTGTCCCTGTATATTAAGCGGTCGGCAACATTCGGCCGCAATGGCGACCTTTCAAGGCACTTGTTATCGCGGGGCCTTTTGTGTGTGTGTGTGCGTGTGCTTTTATCAAGGCAGCGGCATTCCGAGACTTCACAGTTACATTATCTACGAAAAATGGGTGAATGCAACGGATCATAAGCAAGCACAGGCGCTCACACGGCACCCAACAAGCAGAAATTAACATCATGCCTCTCTCCATTGCGCCTTTTGTGTGGTTGTCTTCGAGAACGCAGCGTATGTTCGATTTTGGGTCTCATCGCCGAAAAGAGAACAGTTGCTTTTAGAATTTTTTTTGTTTTCTCTTTCGAATACTCTTGCCTCGTGCGCAGTGCTTTTCCAGGGCGAACGATCTAGGACATCGATCGAAAATAGGTCTCCCTCTCACAATTCATGGTGCGAATCACTTACTTTATTCTTGCCTATTTTAATGTACCCTTAAATCAGGTGGCAGAACTGTCGATGCCGCTAAACCAGGGTCATCTCAACGAGTGTGGTTTCGCGCCAGAGAACGTACTGGGACGTCATGCTCTGGCTGCTGGCGCCAGCTCATACAAACTGCAATAAAAATATATTGGTAAGGGGTGGAGCAACCACTCGGTGTTCTGATGACCATGTCGCAATATTGCACGTACTGAAGGTTACAGCGTGTGTATTGCATACAGCTTTTTTCTTTCTTTTCTTCGTTTTCAAAAAGCGCAACTGATGTCGGTGTGGCGTCATTGCGCCGACAACGTGCTATCTCGCATCCTCGGGCCTTTATGCTTAACCTAGATGTTCCCGAGAATGACAAAATGTCGCAATATATCGTCCATAAGTATCTGACTTCTGAAACAATGAAGGAATGATTGAGAATGTATATTTCACCTCCTTATTTTATTTTGGAATATCTTCTCGTAGGAAGCAAGAATCGTTCTGTAGTGTCCCAGCATAATACTACCCTGACCCACATGAACATAATTGTACACTACAGTAAAGATACCAACTCAAAGTACTGATTTTTTCTGTGACACTTCAGGCACACTATGTTCGGCCGTATTTCGTCCTCGTGTTCTCACTGCCACTGCATACCCACACACAATGCGACATAACGTTGTTTTTATTTATGATGCATACTTCTCTCGAGTGATAACCGATTTCGTCCTTGATTGGCATCTCCGTGTAATTGCACTTCGTGACCATTTCATTTGAGCGTAATATAAATGTTGCCTGCTCTGGTCTCTTTAGTAGACGGTCATATGATGGGCCATAGACGGCATATGATGCGCTATAGGATCATTCATTATAGAGACCAGTTTACAGGCAAAGCTTCCGCCCGCCAGGGCGCAACCCTTTTGTTGCCTAAGGATGGTCTGTGGGTTACAAAGTGGTTAGTACTGATTTCAAGGTGCCTATTAATATCTATTTTGTCCTTTGGACGTAAATGTTTTATTTTTGCTTTCAACACCTTAAAATGTTTTTGTTGTAGCCTTTTTCGTTTTAAAAGCACATCCAGTTACTTCTTTCCAGAAGACTTGTCCGAATTGGCCCGGTCTTTTGCATTGGCTACGCACCAGCAACGTAACCTAGGAAATAAGAGTTTCCGTTGTCAACGCTGAGTGAGATTTTGGAGGCCTCTTACAACTTGTCTGATAAAATGTCAGAGGAAATTTCAAGGAAATGCAACGCCAGAGAAAATGAACAGAAAAGCCGCCTTCTTCGGCAGTGGACAGGAAACTTCATGTTACAATACAGGCGGGGTTTGTGATAGAAAATGCGAATAATTTTGAGAGAGTTCCACCGTAAACTGTAACTTCGAAATATTGTTAATTGCAGACTGTGTAGCGAGTGTGTTAGGCAGAAAGGGGCAAATTACGCTGGAAATCTTGTCGAAATTAGTTGCGAAGTTTTCTTATTTGAGGTCTCCTCTCCTTTAGTGGTTGCACAGGCATATTACTGTATGGCAGCTCAACTGAGCTCTGCAATAGATGAGGAATGAGCTCTGCTCCCGATTCTGCCCTCCTTCATTGTATATATTTATATAAGGGCATCTAAACAGATGGGTCTAGATACTTGTGCGCTTTAACCCGTAATATAAAGAAACACTTTTTGAAGAATAAAGTCATGTCGACAAACGAGAAGCACTTACGGAGCTGTTCTTGTGAGCAGTTCACTAGTCTTGACACAGATACTGCGCCATAACACAAGTTTAATGAATCTCGTGTGTTTGGCAGCAGTTGTCAAAAGAAGTTGGAGCAGAAGAGCTCTGTCCTTGACGCTAAACAGGGATTTTTTTCTGTTCAAAATAATTCCAGAGTGTATGAAGTCATCGAACATGCGGAAATGTAAAACAGTGCCGTTGACCATTGTCGATGTTCAACGCTCGTTTTCATTCTACTAGCCTATTCTGCTTTATTTAGATGGAGCACCATTTTGACCCCAAGCCCTGGAGATGATAATCATGTGTAACTGTTCTTATACAAATTGCAAAGGTTTGTAAACGTACACCATTAAACAAATAAACTCTTGTGATAATTTATTTATATAAATTCATTACACATCAGTTGTAGCTTCTATCCTTAATCACTTAGCAGCTTTCCTTGTTCGTTTTATGTTTTTCGTGCTTGTTCCGAAGAATGCGCCATTATAAGAGAGGAAGTTTGGCTATTAGTTATACACTACCTGCTACCTACAGCGTCAGAACAGATTTGAAATAAATCTTTCCCCTACATTCTTGACAAAAAGCTACCTCTCATGTGTCTGTCAAAACACTGTGAAATTAAGGTTTGCACAATGTGGTTGCTGCCTTTCAGACTTCACAGATGAACACTACCTCCCTTTCTCGCCATGGAAATGGGCTATACACGTGGAATAGATAAAAGAGGTCGTTATTTGAGAGAAGTTTAAAGAGTCTATTTCGGCCCCTATCATGCAGGGTTTAGGTGCCTGTTCTAGTTGCCCTAGAGCCACACTTCTAGTGCCTGAAAATACGGTTTGTATAAATAAAGGTACTGGGGCTTTTCGATACCATGGTACATAGAATTTACTAGTTCATATAACAAATAAATGAACACACACACACACACACACACACACACACACACACACACACACACACACACACACACACACACACACACATATATATATATATATATATATATATATATATATATATATATATATATATATATATATATATATATATATATATAAACTTTAAACTCAAGTCCAGTCGTTACTGCAGTATCCTTCGCGCTTAAAGTTTCCTAGAAATGCAATACCAACTAGACCGCTCTCCAACTTAGTATAAAATATGTCGTGCGCTTATCAGGAACAGTAATCAAATACGACTTCGGCGTTCAGATGCTTAACTGATTATATTATTTATTCAGCACTCCGAATTTTTCTCTTTTTTTCTATGTTTTCCGCTTCTCCTTTCACTAATTCAGAACTAGCAGCACAGCAGCGCACTGCGCCCAACGTATACGCCTCTATTAGGTGAGCCTCACAAGAATTCCGTGTCCCAGAATGGGGTATGCTTTGGAGCTATGCATATGGCGTGTTTTGTGTGCTGTAACGTAAAGCGTCAAGACAGCAGAAGACGGGGAATGACAGCGAACAAGAGGTGGAACTACCATCGCCAACACAGGATACAAGCATGTGCTAGTATAAAGCGAAGAAAAGCAAAAAAAAAATAATGGTGAATAAAGTGTCAATAAATGTAGTTTTCGTCAGTCGTGCGATACGGAAATGACCGAAAAGTAAATGATAACGCTGAGGTAAAATGTAAAAGACGCCATGGCAACGTCCAGAGGCGTCATAAAACACGGCAAATGCTACTATACTGTATGAAGAAAGGAAAGAAAGGAAACAAAAATGATGGGCAATAAATAGCAACGGGGGAGAGTTACGACCAGGCACGTAAATGGTCCATTCTTTCGGTCCGATATCAGCGGTGGCTTGCTTCTTTTCTTAGGACTCCTCCGATCTATACTGAGCACATTACTGGGTCGGCGCCACCCATGGATATAAAAAGAAAGAGAAAATACATTTCTACCATTGCACAAGAGCGCACATCAATCTGGTCCAATGTCTTTTGTTGGATTTAACCGACCAATTGCAAGTTGTGCAGCGACACTTACTCACGAACAAAGGCAACACGTGAGTGGCTTAAATCGTTCTCTCTCGCTTTTTTTTATACTAAAATAGGCTTGTAGAAAAAAGTCACTTATCACCATCGTGTGAAGGGAGTGGTGACTAGATGAAAGGAGAAAGGGGGCTCTGGCGGAGCAAATGTCGACCCGAGTTGATAGAGTCGAAAGAAAAAGAAGAGTTTGTGGTAAAGCACGGGCATGTTTGCAGTCGCTGTAGAATGTCGGATTCTATTATGCTCGTAGCTGTACTACTACTTTCGCGTCCATTCAATGCGGCGTGTTGGATTTCCGGACGTGAAACCCGAACGCTCTAGCTGCCACCAGGAAACAAACGACGCTCCTACGCGAAAGTGTCCTATTTGGCAAATAATAAATATAATGAGAAACGAAGTTGTATGCAGCTGTAGAAGTTGGCCGGGCGCACCAAACACCGAATAATACATGCAACAGAGTTTTCTTGCTTGTTGTTTCTCCAATAAGCTTTAAGACGGAACTTCGACAGTCGGTGCAAGTTCACCCAATTTTTGTGCAAAGATGAACCATCTGTAAAATGGAATATTCTGCATGAATTTGAATTTAGGAGTTCCCGTGTGTGGACTTCGCAAACAGCTTTTATACCTATCGAACAGCAGCTCTATAATAGGCATATAATTTGTCCATCACAGTTTCTGAAACGCGCTTGCAAAATCAAGAAGTGCAGATAAACTTCTCAGCGATTACAATATCGCTCGCCCAAGCGCTACCAAAGCGGACATAATAGCAATGGTTGCATTCGGCCCAATAGCGGATATGCAACCGTTAGTCTGATTCTAAATCAGACGTCTGCAAATACCAGATACGCATGCCAAATTTATGGCGATACAGGTGACTGTCAAGGTGAAAACACTCATACTTGTTGGTCGCTTTTTTTTTTCTCAGTATATTCAAACTTCTGGGTGCCTGTCAGAAGCGCCTGCTTCTCCATTTCTCTGACACGTCAAAAATGCGCAAAAATCCTGCAAATGTTCCGAGCTTGAAAATGAAACAATACAAAAATGTGAAGGCTATTCTACCTCCAGTTGAAGTCGATGAAAAACCATGTCTTTCTGATCGAGTTGAAAAATGGCGCGAATGAAACATACAGTTTTCTCCGAGAGGCCCGCACCGTCTAACCAACAGTGTTTTTCGCTTGGACTATAGGTGCAGTGTCCCGGCTATAGCGTCCCAAAACGCTAGCTGTCACTAGAGAAGAACGCAAGAACGCTCCCCTTACCACCGGTACCACAGGGGCTGATAGCATTGATACCTCCTGTGAAGATATCACCTCCCGGGAGCACCACTGTAGTGCATGGGGTTACAAGCACTACCAATGGATGAAAATTTTGCTTTGCCCTATTTTTGGAATCGGTCCACTGACACAGTCCAGAAACATACCAGATATAAAAACGAGAGGGAGTGGCGGAGGACTAACTCACTAAGAAAGCCTTTGCCTTTCATAATATTCACAGCGTGATTATTGACAGGGTTAACAAACATTCACGGGTGAGATACAAGCGAGGTCACATGTAATAGCCCTATCAACAACGCATCACCTACTTGCTGATCACCAAGTCATGATCTCTATCATATGCGTAGACAAATGACTGCGATAACATTATTGAGAAAAAGAAGATGTTTCAAAAGAACAAGGCGTTATCTGCTACCTCTTCGAATTGGCTTAATTGGCCCCTTTTATTCTAATTATTAACACAAGGCTATCCGTGCGACGAGAAACACGCGTCTCCAACGAAATACTGAGTCGGCAAAGTCTAAAAAGCCATTAGTTTTCTCCATTGCGCATAACCGACGCCATCTTATTGTTCTCGCTAAATCAGAACAAAGAATAATAAGAACGCTTTTATGTGGCACCATACACACATGATGACGTTATTCGTAAAGGAACACTGACTCGCGATTCCGCACACGCACAACACAATTACCTTGCACAACCTTTCCGCAAAAAGAGAGACCCTTTAACCAAAAGCGCCGCATGCCGTTAAAGGCACGACGAAGGCCCATTTCGCACAGCAGCCGCAGGCAGCGTACGTCGTTCGAGCGGAATTTTCGTGCTATTACGATCCATTCGTAAATTCTGTGACACAGGCGCGTAGACGAAGGCGCAGGGAATATTAAAATATGCGATCGCTCCAATCGCAAAGTCAAAAGCTTCCCGAGAATTCTGCCTGCATTTGTTCAAACTTGGCCTGAACACGCATCGCGTGCAAGCTATAACGGCGTGGCAAAACGTGATAGAAATTTCACTGCCTCGAAGATGACTTGCTTCAATTTTTCATTATGCCACCCGCGCAAACGTAATGGCAGTCGGGCTCAATACTTACTTTTCACCATATCCAATATCCGCTGCTGGTTATGGCAGTTACGTTAAAAACTGCGCTTCAAGCTACTACGCTTGCATGAGGGAGGGTTTTATTTATACCTTTGTTTGGGAGGTAAAAAGAAGAACCTTCAAAGTTTGTGCTATAATAAATGAAGATGCTAAAGTTAAAGAAGATGTTACAAAAGATGGCAGAGCATGCAACGCAAATACAGGGCATGTGTGGGGAAAAGGAGACATAGCAATTTCGCAGGTTGTTTTCTGTCATTCGGTGCCTAGGAATAGTGCATGATCCTTACTGGATTGTGCATAAAAAAAAAGATGCTGTTTCGTCTGAAAAAAAATATGGTTTCCTTATAAAAAACCCCCTTAAACATTGAAGCACGACAGCGAAGTGGAAGCGTGGGCATCAAAAGCCTGATACATGTGCACAGGTGACACAAGATAAATCAAGTAAAATGCTGAAAAGATTATCACCTTGCACTTACAGTAGTGAACAGAAATATATGATATTGTGGTTTCTAGGGAAAAATTTATTACCTACGTTGCTAGGCCAGAAGGTTTTTTTGTGTAATAATGTTTAGAAAGGTGGGCGCTGATGCAGCCGAAGGGCAGGGATGAATAACAGACATACAGACAAGAAACTTCAATTGGTCCTAAGGGACTACGTTGTCGTAGTCGCGGGCCGCATGCCCACGCCAGCGGCGGAAGACCGTGATCTTTAGCCCTCTCGCAGGGCCTTTGACAAGCCCGAAGCTGGACTTGAAGGTCGTCGCTCTTGACGGCTTCCGAGTTTGTGGGGTTGGATGTTTGTATCTTTTTCTTTTTCTTTCTCTGCTGCTTTGATATCTTAGGATGTTATTAATCTGAAATAAATGTTTCACTTTTATACTTCTGTTAATAGCAACGAGCTAATAATATTCATGCCAGGCAGTGAATATTCATAACATGCTTAAATAGAATAATTTTAATGCTTGTAGTTGGCGACGAAAAGGTCATCACATAAAAAAACAAGAAGTTCGAAGCTTTATGGAAATTTTATTTATTTAGGCTTCTGCAACATTCAATACAGAATGAACACTCTGTATGGTATGATAGGATCATAGCAAGCCTGTGCCAAAACCATAACAGACCGTAAGTAATTATGAATACTAATAGCTCTGGTCAATGACAAATGCTCACACTATCTTTCTAAACATACGTGTCATGTCCTACTTCATCGTTAGTATCTTTATAACGCTATTCCTTGCAATGCCCCACCAGCACGGTCAAATAATTATCATACCACACGCAATATTGAACGTGTCGTAATTTTCTCCCAATGGCAATCGAGTAAAGACCTTCCAATTTTTCATGTAATAATATAAGAAACAAATCCAATGTCAACGAAAAGTAGCATTCTCTATGCAGTTCTATAATGGAACTAGCTCGCTAGGTGCTCCTTTGACGATTCGTTATACATCACGCTCTTTCACAGACATTGCATTTATGTTATAGCAAGATGAACATCATGGTGTCCATAAAAGGACAGATGGCTGATCTATGCCTACCCGGCTGGTTACCAGGGCCGGCCCACAAAGCAGCAGATGAGGAAGTATGGTGCGTGTATGGGAGCGGAAAGAATAGCGGATGATAGGTGATAATACAATATCCCCTGAAAATCGATCCAATCGACCTTGGAATATTAATTTCCGCTACTGTAGCCAACCATACTGCGCCAAAGGAAGAAAAAAACGAAAATGGCTGTGTTATTACTTGTTCCTGTTTCGTAAACTCAAAAGCTAAATGTCCGAAAGTGATGTATAGGCGCATCACGTTCTCGCAATTTCTTCATCCTTTTTCTGTCTTTTCACAGAGTCTTGGTCTTAATTTAACTCTGTATTTCGCATCGGTGGCCTAACAACTCACGCTCTGCCCTATAATAAAGCGCTTGCGCGACAACGTAAGCGACGCATTAAAGCGCACTTGTTCAGACTCGTCAGAATAGGGCCACAACATGCCAGCGTATGGGTGATGAAAGCACTGCTTTTGAGTTACCGCTACAACATGTTCTCTAGAGACAAAAAGGTGACAGCCAAGGTGCAGATTGCATTGAAAAGTTTCATTTCATATGTCATTTCATATTTATTCGTACACTTTAAGAAATATCCACGAAGACAGGCAAAAATATGTTACTTGTCTCATGACTTGGCCCACTCTAAATTGCTGTCGCGAACTGACCCATGCCTGTATGGCCAAGATTGGAGACTCCCACGACGCTTCCTGTTAGGTTACCCTGCACGTGGTTTGCTATGTAGCGAATGAAATTACGTCATAACGTTTTCATTATTGCTGAGGTGAGAGCCTTTAAGCTAACGCCCCAAACAATGACAGGATTTTTCACATGTCGCAGACACCTAATGAAATTTTAGATGAGGAAAACTAGAATTTCTTTTTACGTGCCTTTAATTTTGCCTAGAATACATTATAATTTTTTTTTCAAAAGTTTCACCTCAGAAATATGCCACGACATACGAAATATAAGTAAATAACGCGGTTTTAAGAAGCATTAAAGCTTCCGTGCGTATACGCCCTGCAAGTAAGGACGAAGTCAACGTCGCACACAATTAGGACGGCTGGGAGATTTTTCATCATATCTGAAGAATCAATGCAATTTTTTATATTGTTGTTGTTGTTGTTGTTGTTGTTGTTGTTGTTGTTTGTAGACTAGGTCTGAGAAGGTATAAAACGCCTACCTGATGTACCGCTGGTCTATTACAGGCCGCCTATCTCAAGCTGCCAAAATATGCTACACTCCACGTCCCACCCCTCCAAAGAAAAAGAAATATATAAGAAGAAAGAAGCGATTGATGTGTTCTAAAACAACTACTGTTACATTGCACTTGTTTTGCGTTTGTGTTGAGAGATGATGTGACTCCACGTAATAGCAAGTAGAACTTGATCAAGCGCAACAGGAACAGCTTGAAGAAGTGCACCGCGCGGTCGTAATCGGTAGCAAGTAAGACAGGCTGCTCCCTACAAACTGGTCGCAAGCTTATGGGTGTTATCACTGTGCTTGGATATTTATTCGCTACTAACGGCTTTGAAGAATTCCTGTTGATTGGACAACGAGAAAACGAGCCCAGAGCGCTCTCCATCGCTGCCCGAGAACCATTCTCCGAACGGCGTGCAATGATCACACGGCCTCCCGTGCTGGCAAGCAGCGTGCTGAGATGCCTTTAATCAAAGATGTCGTATACGGGAGGAGCAGACGTTGACGAGGGACATCTGGGGTGGCCGCTTCCTGCGTGACCAGATTGCGTGCATTGATAGTGTTTACCTCTGGGATCGAGGGAGCAGCTGCCAACACGGACAGAGACCGAAGATAGAAACGGGACGACCAGAGGATATTACTTGCGGCATGTTGTAGACAAGTGTACTGCTTCGCTGCTCTCATGTCTGGTTGAGCGTCGTGGTAGCGTGTTAGGTATGCCTTGCTGGCAATTCTAAAGGATGAATGAAGTTAAACTGCGAATTTAAAATAAAAAAGCGGCTTTTATTTTTGTGCCCCGTGTCCGGTGATGAGCACCCGCCGTGACTACGCCAAATGCGCAGAGTGATGTGGGTTATCTGTTACAATCAGCAATGAGAGAACAGCGCCTTTTTTTTTGCGCAGGACATGCCTATTTTAGCATCATAATAATCGTCATATTAATAATTCACGGTACATTAACAACGGTATTGTTGACGACCTCTTCACTCACAAATTTGTGTTGCTGTAATTATTTCGTTGTATATCATGGTTTCTGTTTATATTTCTGCATTTCAACATTCCCCATTAAAATTGCATGAACAGTTTTTAGGCTATATAAGATCACTTCAACAATACAAAGAATTCACAGGGCCTTTTATGTTATCTCTAAGACGACTTGAAGGCGAAAGCCCAAGTGCCGATGCAATAAAGACGGGCACATGAGGTACACATTCCCTTTCATTCGCTTAGTCTACTTCGCTTAGACATCCCTCTTAATTCGCTTAGTCATCCCCCTTGATTCGCATAGTGTACTTCGCTTAGTCATTCCTTTTATTTCCAAAGGTAGAGGGTTCGAATCCCAAAAAAGTCATCAGTTCGAGTGCCTGTATTAACTCTATCCTAATTAACTGTGCCTTAATTAACTTCACCCTCATTAAAACCAGTGTTCGTAGGTTTGTCTCCCACCTGTGCTCGTGCGTTCGACTCCCAGCAGACGTCGTGGGTTCGGTGCCTTAATTAACTTCGCCTTAATTACCACCAAAATCATAGTGTGCGACACCCACAAAGTCCCAGGGTTCCACTCCCACCAAAGATTGCGGGTTCGAGTGCCTTAACTGACTATATCTTAATTAACTTCGCCTCCATTAAAACCAAAGGTCATGTGTTCGACGACTCTTCAACTTCAACCAATCGTATATAACATATCGTATATATTCATATTGTAAGGAAGAGGAAGCGCACTTGCAGAAGAAGAAACAGCGAATGGGAGACGACGACAAGGAAGAGTAAAACAAGGTATATATATACATATATGAGAAGCAAAACTTCCCGCTGCTCCAGTGACCGAACGTTACTTCCTCTTCATTAGACGGAAGAGCCGCGTATAGGCTCGCAAACACACAAACACTCAAGAGATCACGCTTGTGATATATATATATATATATATATATATATATATATATATATATATATATATATATATATATATATATATATATATATATGTATATATATATATATATATATATATATATATATATATATATATATATATATGTGAGAAGCAAAACTTCCCGCTGCTCCAGTGACCGAACGTTACTTCCTCTTTATTAGACGGAAGAGCCGCGTATAGGCTCGCAAACACACAAACACTCAAGAGATCACGCTTGTCTTTCTCTTTGTAAATTTTGTGCGCTTTTGTGCGCGATTCCCTATATCGAACACGTGTTCACTTCGTTAACCGCAGGGGTAATTACCTATTCAAACTTGTTCAGTTTTTTATGTGATGCTGCTAAGCCCGAGAACGCGGGATCGTATCCCGGCCGCGCCGGCCGCAATTCGATGCGGGTGCAATGAAAGACCACCCGCGTACTGTGCATCGAGGGCACGTTCAAGAACCCCAGGTGGCCTAAATTAATCCGCAGTACGCCACTATGGCGTGCTTCAAAATAATATCTTCGTTTGGAACCTAAAACCTAAAAACTTTAGTTTGTGTTCAAATTTTGTATTCAAAACGGTGACAGAAGGGGAAGTTTTTACCTCTCAAGCAACGCGAATTGCAAGCGTTCACAAGAAGATTTTTTAGCAACGTGTTCTTAGTTACGTGGCTTACGGCTACGTCTTTTAGTTCGTATTGGTTGAATGTGGTTGAAAGATTGTAATATAGTGTTTGAAGACCATAATTTAACTGTCCAGTTTTCAGTCTATGAATTCAGTCGAAAAATAGTATTCTCGAGTAGGGTAACAGTGTTTATTACATTCGTTGGACAACCCATAGGGGCTATTATCAACGATGCATGAAGCAAATGAGTACCTTCGACATTCGCTTTCTGACCACAGACGACGCGCTCTGAATAATGCCTCTTCTTGCATAGCTCCTCACACAGGTGTAGCTACTGCGTGAAATGTGTCGTTCCACCCTTCGTCAGTGTTATGCGTAGCTGCGAAGAAAGAAATCCCAATATGGGTTGTAATATTTATGAAGCGATCATATCGTTTTCTCCCGCACCCTTTCTTTACGGCTCGCCCATGTCTTATATGACCTCGAGCATCATTTTGTGGCGGCGATCCTACGCGTCGATGCTGCAGCTGCTCCCGTTTACGGGCGTAAGCACATACGCCTCATATTCATTTCGTAGCGGCGTGTCGTTACGCCTGCCGTCATGGTCATCTGAACAAAGAATGCACCCTTGCCTAGTCTGAAGCATCGCCTCTTGCACATGATACGCTTTCTTGGCTGACAATGCAATGTCCATTTCTTGACCAGTGGGTTCATTTCGCAATACTTACGCGTAAGCATGCCTGACGTTTAGGTGAAAGCCCCGATAACGATACGTAAGAAAAGAAGTAGGCTTATTTTACTGCGTAAGAAAAAAATTCAGAGGGTCTGCATCTCCAAAAAAGACCGACAGCTTCAGTTTGTATTACTGTTACGAAATACAGGTCAAGGCATGAAAAGGAAATAACAGTAACGTACAGGCGAGGCTGGAAGAATAAATCTGTTCGAAAGTATATACTATGGCAGTTACAACAGCAACAAGAACAAGAGCTGGGGCTGTATTTGGGTAACAAATCTTTTCATTCGATTATGCTTCTTTCTTTTCTTCATCGATCTCTGAACAGATTCCAGCGGGAAAATCACTTGACGACATGTAAGGGCTACTAACAAAACGTAAACATATATAATAGGGGAATATAACCACTACAAAAAGAGCCACAAATATGCAAAAATGTATCTGCATACAAAAAGGTATGCACGAAACAATACATGTTAATCCATATGATATGCATGGAACCATGCATATTACCGATGCGTCTGACTATAATAAAGGGATTTTGAACGACGCAAGAAAGTACGCAGGTTTGTCGGCTAGCATATATTTCTTCGGAAGCAATGTACATTGCCTCCGATCGTTTACATATGTATCCGATGTTTTGACTGCCAACAAAACACTGTAGGCTCAAGTTAAGAGGGATTCGAAGAGGGCATGAAAATTTGTTCGTCCTAACAGAAGTGAGCCAGAGAAATAAAAATCTGCTTTAGAAATACGCCCAAATATCTACAACACAACATAACGAATGAAACAGCATTAAAACAAAAGACAGATTCAAAGAGAGACATGTATTATGTTTGCATGATGCGAAATCTCGCTTATGGACTATACCTTAGACTGTCGAGTAAAAAAGAGAGGGAAAATAATGCAGAGAAAGGCAGGGAGGTTAACCAGAGGTAGTTCCGGTTGGCTACCCTGCGCAGGGGGAAGGGTTAAGATTGATAAAAAGAAAAACAGAGTAGCAGGGGGAGATAGAAAGAAAGGGAGACAAGCACGAACAAAGCGCGTACACTACAGAGCGGTAGGGGGCGGCATTCTTAGAGTCTGTCGTGAAGCCCCGTGGACCGCAAGAACCTTACTAGCGCGAGTAAGGCCTTCAACGCGGATGTTCTTTCGCGTTGACTGTCGAGTAAATTTCTGCTTGTCGGCGCTGGGCAAACTGCTGGGCAATATTGGACATCTCATCTAGCTGTACTGAATCAATATTCAGTGCTTCAACGTTTAAAAATATCCACAAAATTAGTTAGGGCTTCATCAGCTGCGTCATGCGTGAAGTTAGTTGGGACCAGTTCATAAAGCTGCTTGTTTGTAACAGCTCCTTGCATTGGCCGGTCACACTCCCTACTATTATGTGAATCATCAGAATTCGCTGGAATTTTCTGTTACGAGTAATTCCAGCGTAAGACCTTTTTGTGAATACGAGTCCTGAATCTTTTCTTAGTACTACGTGGTTCTTAGGAGCTGTTGTCAATTTTAAATTCGCTGGCTACCCCTTTCCACAGAGAGACATGAAAAAATAAAGAATTGAACTGAACGCATCAAAATTAAAGTCCACTCCAGCTCGCAATAAGACAAAGTCCAGTCACATAAGTACACTAATTCCCCACTAAAACTGAAAGTCGGCCCAGAAACACCATAACATAAAGTCCAGTCACTGGTGCACTAGATTACAAAGTCCGGACACATAACGACACTAAAATCAGGTCACATAAGAAAGCACGGAATGAATTCAAATGAAGGTATACATGAATCCAGGCATTAAATTGGGAAAAGTCGGGTAAAAACAATCCCATAGCGTGAGCTTATAACTCTACCCAATAGTTTCCGAGAACATTCCTCGCTTCTAGAAATCTCTGGGAGGGGGGGGGGGGGAGTAACGCTCGTCTTCGCAATGAATATGTTGGCCAAGGGCCTAAGATCTGAAGGGCCTGCGTTCTAATTCACGGTGTAATTCCTCTAAATCACGTGCTAAACGTTGTCTGTGTGTCTCGTGTCGCAGGTATTCTAACAGAAGATCCGCGCAGCCGCAAGAGCCCTGGCTGCCACGTAGCCTTGGTTCTTTTCGCTGCTTGGCAATCGTTTTATGCTATCACCTGCGTGCAGGTGCACATAGAGGAGCTCTTCCAATATTTCTGTGGTAGCTCTTTCAGCGGGAGACTACTGTGTTGCTGATCAGCCGACACGCATAAACCTCGGACTCACTTTGCAAGTCTCAAGTGCTTCACATCTCCAGAAACGATAAACAATAAGACCGCTCACGTGCTTGATTTTTCCATGATGAACATACAACACTTCCGAAAGAATTCCTAATTTTCAACTTATCAATCTCAGAAAGCAAGAGCGAATTACCTTAAGAATGGCAACCGTTTTCCATGTCTTATTCGTTATCGTTATCGAAAATCCGTTATCCGTTACCCGTTATCCGTTATCGTTATCGAAAATTCAATCATGCTGGCGCTAATGATGCCATTACCATTAGAACTCACGCTGTTTTCCGCTTCAGCGAATGACCAGTTGTTTTTCGCATATTGCAAAGACACAATTGACCCCCTTCTGGATTTTCCACTTTTTTCCCCTGACTACCGCAATCGTGTTTACACTTATAATTTCCGACTGCCCAAACATAGCCTGTACTTCACGTTGGCCCTTTTTCACGCCCATCACACCAAGAAACATGGCACCTTCTTCCTGAAAGGTATATAAACAAGGCTTAGCTACGCTTGCTCTTCCGACAGAACGTTAACTAGCTTCGAAGACTCCCGGAAGCGGGCCTTGCGACAACATTGCGACAGGAGATTTTGGCGTTGAACGGTCGATACTGTCACTTTGTGTTGGAAGGCGCTCCATCTGCGGGAGCTTACGCTGGCTAGAAACGTTAAACACTTTTTTTTTTGGGCCAGCGGCTTCTGGTCGCATATTTCTTGCTGCTGATTTCACCACGAGCCATGATTTTCTTTATCTCGGTCATCTATACCTGTCGCTGCGACCAAAACAGCCTTAAAATGTACTTTGAAGTGTTTATCTCTTGTCCAGTCAAGAAAGCATGGCGCCGGATGCCTGAGAACAGCAAGAAAACATATTTTAGATGCTCAGTAGTGGACAAAAGAGCACGCACACTGGCGTAAATCTACAGCTACAGGTCAGTACGACGACCGCATTGTCGCAATCACGTCGTAACAATCATCGTCACAAACTGTCGTCGCGATCACGCAGAATGGGTGGGAAAATGATCGGTGCTCGACTTCTGGATCACCTTTAAACACGAGAATCTTCACGATGCGCGGTTCGTCCATGCTCTAACCGCTGCGTCTGGTCAGCTGATATGGCGTTGAACTGCTCAGCACAAGATCGTGGATTCGATCCCGGACGCAACAACCGTAATCTCGATGGGAGGGGAACGCAAGAACGAAACGCGTAATTGGATACAGGTGCTCGTTAGATAACCAAAGGTGGTCAAAATTATGTTCGGAGCCTTAAACTACTGCTTCCCTCATAACCTACTGTGCGATGACGGGACGTTAAGCCCCACAATATTATTCTTTTACTTCTCCCGAGCCTTTCCTGACGATGGTGATATCGTGGATTTTTCGTAAAGCACTCGGCTCAAGAGTGATATAACAAGCGTCGGAACTCCTTCTGGGTTGGTGTTTTCAGTGTTTCAGTATTTATTCATTTCGCCTTCCGATGAACAGTGACGAGTGGTGCATGGCTTGAATTTCAGAAAGCATCTGGATTGGAATACATGGCAGTAAAACTAGAGGTTTATTATCTCACGTGCAATGTGGAATATGAAAAGCGGGAGAAAAGAATGCAGGCTTCGCAGCATGGTGAAGCTCTCACTTAGACAGGGATCAGCGTTTGGTCCCAGATCCTGCCGAACGATGACGACGTAAAAATTACTTCAGATCGGCAAATGTGCAAGTCATGTATTCCTTAAAAACAGGAACG
This sequence comes from Dermacentor albipictus, assembly GCF_038994185.2. Classification (NCBI taxonomy): domain Eukaryota; kingdom Metazoa; phylum Arthropoda; class Arachnida; order Ixodida; family Ixodidae; genus Dermacentor; species Dermacentor albipictus. The sequence goes on along the minus strand of NC_091824.1, from coordinate 150,621,668 downwards.
TGAGATAAAATTTGCCATAAATATTTGGTACATATAGTTCATATGAGTCACTCGATTGTACACAATTACCAGAAGCAAACGCGCGAATAATTAAGACGTAAAGAAACACTGCATGCACAACAGCAGAACAGAATACGCAATAAAAATCTGTGCTACACATAATACTAAGTTGGTTCAGTGTAAACTGCTTCATATGGACGCGTTGTGTTTATAGAAATTGTTTATTACTGTGTGGATGATGCAGCGTACCGTATCCTCACCTTATTTAGCTGTGCTAGGAAGTGTTTCTGCGTCCCGTGTCATAGAAAATCCGGCATAGGCTGGATTTCCTGGAATAATTATCTTGAACCACGCATACCCAACCATGCAGGCCCTCCATGTGGCGCAAGAAAACTTATTGAATTAATTAGATTTTTCAAAGTAAAATGCGTCAGGAAAATCGTAAAGTACGACTTACAGGTTACAGAGATAATAGCGTCAGATTGTAGTTTGAATATACAAGAACACATGATTCTGTTACCCGGAAACTCAAGCAGAAACCTTTTATGACGATAACGTTTTCGAGCTGCAGTTCGAGATCTCTCTTAGTAGGAGCAGCGCGGCCCGCTTGTTTCCTAGCACACCATCAAAAAAGTACCACAAAGCTCGCCTTCGTGCATATATCACTCGCCACCAGCGTTTCCCTTTATACGTTACGGTTACATATGCTACAGTTGCGGGGAAGCGTGAAAACACTCAGAGATCTTTGAATGCTATCGCGTTCGACTCTTAAAGGCGAAGTTTAAGTGTCCCCCAAATTTTTTAAACTGCTCTTCATATTCGAAATTTTTGTTGTTGTAGAGACGGGTGCTCATGTTTAGGCTACCCTTAGTGTCTAAATTAAAAAGCATTTTGTTTAGTTTTGTTGAGTATACCTTGGTCTAAATTATAAGGATAGTTAACGCTGATTAAGACATCTTTCTTTTAAAGTAACGGCTGAACTGGATGATGAAGTGCAGTGTTATCATTGACCCTTATAATTTTATTATGAAATCTAAGTTTTTATGGGTTCGTAGAAGGGGTAGTACCTCCCACAATAAAACTGTATTGAATGTAAGATGTAAATAAAGAGTACTAAATACAAAGCCTGGTATTTGTTAATTACTCGTAAAGATGAAGACGAAGTCTCGGTATACGAACAAACAACTATGCTAACTACATAATAAGTGTGTTAGGGCCGTAACAGAAGGTACCACATTATAAGTTTTAAGTCATAATAACCTCTGTGGGCCTGTAATTTAGTGCGAGTGGCTTACTTCGAACAAATTGTTTGGATTTCACTCGAAAGACAACGGCGCGATTTTGTTGAACATTTCTGATTAGGCAATTACACGATGCCCATTCAGTGAACGTTAGTAAGCGCTAGTTTCCGCGGTGGAATAACCTGTCAGAGTTATCATCGGCTATAAAAAATTTGTGACACCTGCGCTAATGTTAACATTAGCATTGAAGTCTATATTAAGCATATCATTTATATGCATATGTTGAAAAATAGTCTTAAGATGCGACCTAGCGGTGCACGGGATTGGTACCGGATACGCATCCAAAGTTCCGCTAAGCCAAAGCACTAGGATTTATTCCGCACCCATCTTAATGGTTATGGGAAGACTGCGACAGCTTTGCTATCTATCTGTACTACTGCTGAGTGCGTGCGTGCGTACATGCTGCGTACCGCTTCAGAATGCCTACTGCAAGCAGTGACCATAGAAGTAAGTGGTGCAATGTGCACGCGTTCACTGTAATACGTTGAGATATGCTTTGGGATGAAAAAAATACGTCGCGTAGCATACGGCAGCGTGATAGTACACGCTTTCTCCACCAGCGGAAACTGTGTGCGGTGACATGTGATATGAACATTCACGGGCAAAGTCGTGGTCACAATGCGCAGTTAAATGAGCACCCGGTTCGGACGGACCAAATTCCTGAGTATATGGAGCAATGGTGCCGCCTTCAGCAGCTCCAGTCTTTCCACTGGCATCACATTCGAAAGTGAGCCAGACTGCTTTCGTATGTACCGAACACTTCGCGGAAGTATATAGAAATCACTGGTTCAGTGGGCACAGGTTTACCAAAATAGAGTAAGATGTGCTTTGTGTTATGAAATATACGTTGCGAACCACGTAGGGTGGGGGGGGGGGGGCGGCATTGTGACACTACAGACACTTTGTTGTTGATGAACACAAAGTCTAAGCAATACCCAGTGCGTGAGAAACTGCATACTGAGTTGGACACAAAGGCTATGCCGAGGTTTTCTTGCACAAAATGTATGAGCCACGCATTTTGTATTGTGGGCGCGAGCCGCACTATCCACCCGGAGTCGAAGAGTGGATAGTGCTACTATCCCGACGTTGCTACGTCGGGCTCGGGATAGTGCTACTATCCCGAGCCCGACGCTGCCCAGCTGCAGCCAAGCGCATAGTTCGACGCTTCGCTTCTTCAGCAGCAGTCCGCACAATCCGCCGAAGCGCCACTACGCTCATCTAAGAGTTCTGACAGTCTGCGAAGTGCTACATAGGCTGTGAAAGTACCCATGCTGGTCGGGCTACACAGTCAGTGCGGGTAGTTGATATGGCCTGACACCTGATGCTTTAAAATGCAACTTGTGCATGCAACACATGTGCTTTCACGCGTCATACCTCACGTGATTGGAAACATTTAAAGGTCTTCCTTTTGAAACAGTTTGCAAGCCCTGGCATCGCTGAGTGGGGAGATACCAGACTCACGCGTGGGGCAGCCGGGTTCAATTCCAGGTGAAACTGTTTCTTTTCTTACAATAGACGGTAACTGCTAAGAATGCCGGTTGACATCGTCACAAAAATGGCTATTGGAGTGAGCCCACAACAGTTTACGCTGCAAAACTGTTTCGTCGCTGAAAGCTTGCTTTGAATCTTTTTCGTATACGTGCATGGTCCCAAACCAACACGTCCTAGGTACCACAAGTCCTGCGCACTTCGATGCATGATGTCATGCTACCTTGTCCGACTGTCATAGAATCTAATGTGGATGCTCCCAAGTAAGCCGCAGTGGTTTTGACGTCACCACTCTCATCATCCCGGCTTGCGAATGAAAATTTCGGTCCAAGTAGCAGGACGTGTTAAAGCATAGTGCACAGGTCTGTTATATAGGAGGTCTGTGAACGCACACCAGCGCACGCGACTGCCATCGGCCGCAAGCATTTGACGCTTCAGAACCGAACATACCGCTAATAGCGTAAACAGGCCTAATATGGTTTCTGCGAGGATCGTTTTTGTTTTCTCCCGTTATCCTTTATGTTCATCTACCCGCTTCGTCTTCATTGCGCTTTCCCGCGAGTACACTATAGGGAGCCATTTGGAATGGTCCTGCCGTGACGCACGATGAAAACGAGAGCACGCGCTGCTACCCTAGACCACTAAACGCTCGTTCTGTCTCTGTGGGTAGACAGCGCGAGCAGCGCTTCTTTTCCGGAGAACGAGGAAGCGTGCGTGCGTATGTGCTCGTCTCGCCAGAGAGAGAGAGAGAGAAAACATTTATTAGAACCACCGAGGTGGTTGCTCTTGAGGTCGAGTGGGTGGTGTCCTCATTCCAGGACTCCACTGGCCATGGCTGCTCGACGTACTTGCTGGACGAGAGCTTCTTGTCCCGCCAGGGTATCGCCGGTCAGCTGTACCTCCCACCGCTCAAATTGCGTGCTAGGCGTCTTTAAGTGTTGAGGTTTGCCCCCGCACCCCCACGAGATGTGGAAGAGTGTAGGGCGTGTGTCGCCGCACCAGGGGCAGATGCCGCGATATGTATGTGGGAACATTTTACTGTATTTGTGTAGGTTAGGAAATGTGTTTGTCTGAATAAGTCGGAGAGCTAGGGCATCGACCGCTCTTTACTGAAGGCGGTCACAGTTTACCTTATGTATATAATGCTGTCCTCGCTCTGCGTCCTTGGAGGTGCTTTTTGCTCCAGTCACTCAATTATATATTTTGTCATGTGAGTTACTTTCCTGTTTTGCTGTTCTGTACTTCAATTTTGTATTATATTTCTGACAGCATATTTTTCACTTCTAGCGTGTAAGGAAAGGTAATGTGCCTTCGCAAGTGTACTGCGAGTTTGTATTTTTTCTGACGTAAACTCGGTGCATTAAAAATTATAACCTACAGTGAGTGATGAAGCTTTAATACAGTCGGCCCGCCTACGGTAGTCTAAGACCTCGTTATAGTTAGCGAAACCATCAGGAGTTAGTTTCTTTCGTCTTCTTAAGGTTCTCGAACAGTCATACTTTTTCCCAACAGCACAGGCTAAATCAATGAGAACTTTCTAATGCCCTCGCAACACTTCGTCATCATTGTGTTTCAAGAAAACTGCCACGCGACTTGCCTATCGAACCACTTTGCGTGTATTCGGAGTTTTTTTTTTTTCACGCTCGGAAAAACACTCTTATGCAGCACGTATTGAGTAAGAGAAAGCTGTATCAGGAGTTTTTGCTCTTGCTCTACACTTTTCTCATTAACACTTTCCATTTAGTTTTAACATTTAATAATATTAACCTTTATATGAATCTTTCAGAACCTACAAAACCACTACTGTGTTGCATGGACTCCACATACTTGATTGCAGCAGCAGTTACGTGCAAAACTGGAGCGCTTGCCCTACTTAAGTTAGCGTTTTCTATCCATGTCCTGCAAATACAGCGGCTTTCATCACAGTGCAGATGGTCGAGTCATGCAAGGAAGCGGTTCCTTGTCGGATCAAAAAGGATTCAGGACGAAATTGGAGACCAATGAGCAAAGTTCACCCCTAAGAACAACTTTTCATCTGGGTGTACGGTGATCTGTGTTATTAGAGGGCAGCCTCTGAATGTTCGCGTTTGAGTTCGGGTCATGTAAGTCTTTGCTGCCGGACAAACAAATCGGAGCTGAAATTAATGTAAAAGTTGCGTGTTCTGTGCTTTTTTACACGTTCCAACGGCAATTTCCCACTTCCTTCTGTTTTGTTTTCGCAGCAGCTGTTATGCGGCACAAATGTCTAGACGTCTTTTTGAGTGAAGCACTGATAATAGTGTTTGTTCGCAAAGGAAGGCGGAACTAACCTGTGACCATTGAAATAGGTGGCACACTGAGGCCGACGTGTTTATTTTAACTACGAGCTCATGAGCTTTGCTGCGTCTACTCGGCGAGCATTCGAGAACGTCTTGTCTACGTGGACTTTTGTTCCCTGGAAACAAGCCTAGGCGCACGAAGTTAATTCGGAACTCTCTTGTACATACATCATTTCTCATATCCGCTACGTTGCGGAATGACAAAGGGAATCTTGCACCGAGCACTGACATTTTGAATGTCAAACCCAGCCATTCTATCTAATACTATAAAATAAAAAAAATCAGAGTATCTCCGAGCGAGAGCAAACAACATTACGTTATTTCTGTTCAGCCACGTGGCATCTGCATATTTTAACAATGGTGCATGATAGTTGGGACGTTATATTTCGTAAAAATACCAAGCAGGTGAAGTGTCATGTGTAGGCAAAGTTCAAAGTGTGTCAGTCAATCAGGGCATAATTTAGCCCATTGTCCCTGGAGGTTGTTCATTTATATGAACAACCGAGTTAAAATGTGGTGGAAATGAGGGGAACATTTCGAATTATGTGTATGCGAAGTTAACTGTACTTCAAGAAGTGTGACCTTTCAGAGAAAAAAATTTGTTTGCGCAAATGCTCAAAAGGACCTCCTAATGACAAAGTAGACAACGAACTTATTGTGCTAAATGCGTTTGGGGTGACGTACAATGCACTTAACTGAACTTTCAGTGATCAAGTGCGCGAGCGCAATCTGCCTTTTGATAACATTTTATTTATTTATTCCTTGCTTGTGGGTCCGTTTGTAAGAACCGCTTTTGAACCGCTTCAAGTTTAGTATGGGGTGTTCAAGTAAGCAAGGAGTAGAAGGTATCACACACAAGGCTAAACTCCTCAACCTACACATATATAAGCGCAAAAAAAAACGGACAAACAAAGGTCCTTATGTTGGTGTCGTGCTTTTAAAACTAATAAAGGCATTGTCGTCAAGGATACTTTTAATAAAACGTGTGTCCACTCGGGCGCGCCGTTTTCAGTTAAAGGGATAAACAATATCAGCCTCTCAGAGCAAGGGAATAACATGTCGCCAGTATTTGAATTGCAAACTTGTTTACAGTAAAAATACACAAAGCATGGAAGGCACCTCACTAAAGCAAGACGTAGTTTGCGAATCGAACAAACGCTCAGAACAGCGCCACGCGCGCTGCAAGGTAAACGGCGAAACTCTTGATTACTTCCCCGTTTTCTGCAGACTGCGCCTTGGTGTAGGGATCTCGCCGTGCGGCGTGCTAGTGTTTACTTTACATCGACTCACTTTTCTCGGTTCTTAAGCTTCCCTAATGTTGCTTCCAAAATAAAAATAGGCTACATGCATGCAAAGGATGTTACTTATCAGATTTTCTGTTAGATGCACCTAATTTTCGGATAGCACTTCTCTAAGCCACAGCTTTAAGAAATAACATTTTTTTTTCTGCGTTACTCAGAGGTACCAGTCTATGAACATGGCAGCTTAGGTGCTTAAGGCCCGACCTTTCCCGCTGCAATATTACATGGTCTCTTTTGCCATTATTCCAGCAAACAAAATCTTGTAGTCCCATCCGTGCTTGTACATCGTATTTCCAATTGGAATAAAACTGCGACTTGGGCGAGATAGTAATGCTACATCTTGAAAAAAAAAGCAACAAGTTACTGTTGTTATACTTAAGGTAGAGGTTTGTTATCTGGAAAGACAGTGTGGTCCATCACAAGACTGGAATCTGCATTGGGTCAAGGGTAGCCTCTGTATTAAGCGACATTTTTCTTATAGAATCGACATGGGACTTCAGGCGAGACTGGAGGCAGAAGTGAAGGGCATGTTCCAATTCATTGACGATTTCCTCATTTTTAAGCCGACATCGGCGCAATGTGTATGAGTGAAGTCCTGAGTGCGTTTCAACAGGATGGAAGGTGACCATGCTGCACTAATGAGTCACCCTCGGAAAAGAAGATACAGTTTTTGGAGTTGAAGCTCAAGTTTCATGAGTTTCATGCGTGCTGGTGCTGCAACCCAAGGTTATCGAAACCACCGGCAGTGTAGGAGCACAAAACATAGGGGTGCACCCGTAACCCACCCCCCGATCATGTCATGCGATCGGCGCCCTCCGGGGAGGCCTGGGAGCGCATGCTGCGAACATCAGAACATCTGCTTCAAGCCACACCGGCAGAGTGGGTGGCGAAAGCTGCAGGCTCATGGGCCCCGGCCTAGCCCTTCCTGCGGTCCTGGCCTCTCTCCTCCCTTTCCTGTTAAAATAAGGTTCCTACCAACACCAACACCACTTTTGAGGCTTAAGTCCGGTCATTAGAAGTTGGTAAAACGTGGCGTTCTTATGTCGGTGAAAGGATCTACAATAAAAAGGTAGTGTGATCACCTAGCTGAACATAGTTGTTCTCAACAAGTTAGGATACTGTGGGAAGCAAGATTCCTTGATATTGTTTTAGGGCCTACGCTTGACTCGTTAGTGCGACAGCTAAGGCATGGAACGCATGGAATAGCAGACCAACAGTGATCACGGAATTAAAAGTATGTTGTCATCCTGTACAAGCACAAGTTAGCCCATGGGCTCAAGAACGATGGGAAGCGGTATGGCGTCGGTGTTGTTGTTTTTACTGCCCAAAATAAACTAAATCGGATATGCCCTGTTGTTAACGACCAGTCCACTGGACACAGTGAAGCCGCTGAAGACATCTGTGGGACCAAGCACGCGCAAACGTTTGTGCCTGTCATAGTGGTGTATAGAATAAGATTTCGTTATCAGGCAGGAAAACGTACGTGCTGTAAACAGGACGCTGCAGTAATGTACGACAGAGAGAGCGTAGTGTTTGGGGTAAAGAATGCAGCTCCCCCTAGCCATCTTTGTTCTGCCGAACGTGTGGTTGCTTAGCGCTTATTTGCGAGAACTGTTATGCTATTTAGGCATAAATATCAGGCTGCCCTGGAAGCGATAGAAGCCTATCTAAAGGCAAAGAAAAAATCACCGACCATTACGATGCTCCTTGATCCGAAACTTGAGCGTACTTGTATACGTGTTTTCACTTCGCTATGTATTAGCTGGCGCGGACAATCTGTCTCTTGCAGCACGTTGCAAACGGAGCGAAGTGTGGCGCGACTCTCTCATGGCACACTTCGGCAACGTGTGGATGACACATGGGCGCGATTCACAGCAACCGCCGCCGACAGACCTCCACTCAAGGAGCGCTTTGTTTATTAATGATGATTTTACCATGAATACTTACCAACTCACCCAACTATCAGTTCTACTGCAGAGCGCTTTGTTTCTATGAGTCTGACGCGCGCTACTCTTGCGCTACCACGTAGCCAACGTCGCCGCAGAGCCGGTCTTGTGCGGCACTACGTTTATTTCTTACGCTTTCTACCATACCTTCCTCCCTCGCTTCCCTCCTCATGTTTGCGTTGCATCCTCCTTCCTCGCTTTCCTCCTCGCGCTCTCTTCGCTATCGACGTCTTTCATGCTCCGATTCGCTCCTCGTTCGCTCATTCATCTTTCGTTGTGCTCTTTCGCTGGGTTACGAGGGACGCCAGCGCCGACGCTTGCCACTGGAGCGGGTGCCTAAGAACTGCGCTCTAATATACTAGCACAAAATATTTTGTTTAGTAGGTTAGTTGCTTCACTTCACTGTCACAGCTCTTATACCATGGATTTCCATCATCAATATATGTTGCCTTTTGCGAGCATGAAAGACCAAAAAACAGGAATTTACAGCTAGTGAGGGCCATCAGCTGGCTTAGACGTAGGCACAGACCAGGAGCGCTATAACATAAAGCTATTCCTAACTTTTCTATTCTAATTCTGCAGTCAGCCCTCCGCGATTGGTCAAAAAGTTTTTTGGACCACCCCCACTTCACCTGTCTGTCACGCGACGTCACAAAAACTGCGATAGCTCCCCATCTGATATGACATGTACACACTGATTATGCATACTTTGGCCGAACAAAAGAATAATAGTTGTTTCTCATTTGACGCCTTTTCGCCATTAGCCCTCGGCTACTGGTCAAAAGTTTTCGGGCTGCTCCCACTTCACCTGCCTGTCACGCGACGTCACAAAACCGCAAGAAGTCACGGCGTCAAAGTGACGTGTACGTGTTAAAGATGCATTAATATGCCGAACAAAACTGAATTTTCTTCTGAATAGCAGCAGGCTGCCCCGTTCCGAAAGGAATAAAAGATGAGTGCCGCCGACCGCTGATTCACTGGCTACTCGCACCTGCCGGAGAGCATGGGTTTATTGCATGTAATAAAACTTTTAGCGTGGCCGTGTAACGTTTTGTAGAACTTTCGGCACGTGTACGACCTCGTTCTGCCAACTCTTCTTTCCTGAGTATCCCTTTTAGCGTCATTCTTAAGCTTCCGTTGTATGCCGCCGCGATTGTCAACGAGCCACCGCACGCTAAGTAAGAGAAAGCGGACCAATCGCAGACGCCGGCACCACCCGTTTCATCCGGTTATCTATTTTCAGTGCCAGTGCACTGGCTCGGCCCCATCTGATCCCTCTCCACTTGAGCGTACTCCTGGCCTCTTGTGAGCCAATTAGGTAAGACAAGCGGCTCAGTGTAGGCGATGTTATTCGTTTTTCAAGCAAACGAAAGTTACCTTTTATGAACGAAGAGAGCGTTTGATTGGTCTCTTCAGACAACCCTGCGGGTGACCTTAGGATGCTTGCGTCGGCGGTTACGTAGATTTGACGTCAGGAGTTTGGAATAAAAACATAGAATAGTTTTACGTAATGCGGCTCCAGATCGTAGCAGGCGACTAAAGCAAAGGGCCTGCTTATGATGCGAGCAGCGTTTTATTAGTTTTTTTTTATCGTGTTTCATTGTTTAATCGCATAGTACATTGCATGCTAATTACATCACTTATCTGCCTGTTTCACTCCATAGGGTGTACTACGTAACTAGAGCCAAGCATCAAAAATATGCAAATGCTACGTAGCTGAAAAGAACCGAGGTAATTTTATTTGCCATCGCTTGAAGGTACTCAGATTAATTTTTTTTGCATTCTGCCTAATCAATTCATTAGGCTTAATGTATTAATCAACTTCTAAAATATATGAACTTGATGAAAAGTGTCAATGAAAAAATTGTAAAGCGACAAGGAAAACTCCCAATACAACTTTCTGTTGCTCAATACGTGCTACATAAATGTGTTTTTTCAAGCACGAAAGAAACCCGCAAATAAACGAAAAAGTGCTACGGAACTGGACGCTCGAGGCATATTGCATGTATTCGTAGGCTTCTCTAATGCCTGGTCAAATACTTTTATGTAGCACATATTGTGCAACAGAAAGCTTTATCGCGAATTCTTCATGTTGCTCTGTAAGTTTCACATTGACGCTTTTCATGCAATTACAATATTTGAGAAGCTGAATAATTAATTAACACTAATTCTGAAATTTGGCGGAATGCAAACCATAATCTGAGTAACTCCAAGCGACGGCAAACACATTACCTTGGTTCTGTTCAGGAACGTGGCACTTGAATATTTTTAATGTTTGCCCCAAGTTACGTCGGGCACCCGGTACATGTGTAATGTTTATTTAGTCTGTTTATGTGCTAACGGAATTATGATTGTTTTTATCTCACGTTCCTTCACCTGTGCGCACAAGAAAAGCGCATCCTTTACCCCCTTTTGTAAAGTGACTTTTATTGTAGAGCAACCGTGTTATGCAAAAAGAACAAACCCAAAGTTTGTGTGGAAATAGTTTTATTGCTTTTAGCGAAATTGCTTTTCAGTGTTGGAGTTCGATGTCATAAGGTTAAAACCCAATCATGTGTTTTCAGGTGGTACTATACATTCGCTAAAGAGAGAGCAATGGCATGCACTTGAAGAAAGTGCGCGCTCTTTCTGTGTCGAGAATCCATATTGATAACTAGCTGTGCGAACTTACAATACCAATAACAGCCATATCGATGATCATGAAATATTAAATTTCGAATCTTGAATATTCACAAATATGTGGCGTATCGGCTACTACCAGCAAGTGATGAAGTCAGCGTTACATGGTCGCTACTTTAATGGTCATTCAGGCTTAGTATTACTCAAATAGCTTGGTAGAATGAGTTCTCCAGCATGATAAATGAAGGACATTCTTCTAGCTGGCACCTAAATAAACTGTCAACCTTTATTTGTTGATTTTGCAGCATACCCTGCCACAAGAATGTTGAAATCTTCAAAATAACGAACCGCCGAAACTAAAGGTCACAGCTTGAAATCGGAAGGGATACACTCGAACCCAGCTGACGTCGACTGTTCGAGAAACAGCAAGGAAGAGGCAAGGAGCGAGCGGAACAAAACGAATGGAAGGCCCAACGACAGGTGAATTGAGTCGGAGTTAGGAGAAAAGCAGAGGCTACTGAAAGCTGAATAGCAGCAGCGCTTGATCTCTTGAAACCCAATTTCCGGCCCGAGAAATTAAACTGTCCCAACCGGAACTCACGGAGCACAGTCCACTGGTGCGTAACCAGAGCAAGCTGACTCTAGTGACTCACCGACAATCGCCCGAGTGGGTAGCGTCAAGTTACCTGCGAAATAAAGGGCGAACGAGTGACAGCCCTGCGAAGGAAAAGAGATGGAAAGCCAGAAGTCAATTATGGCGAAAGGAGCGCGCAACGCACATTTTCTGCACAATTTGCTTCTTGAGATGAAGTTTTTGATGGCTCTGCCTGAGACGTGAAAGCGCTGTTGTTTCAGTACTGAAGGTCTACTGGACACGAAGCGAAATAATTTCTTTTTGACATTCTTCTCTGCAAGAACGAAATTTTATCAGAAGATATGTATCGCCATGCACGGTTCGCCTGCGGTATCATAATGGTGCTGGTGCTGGAAAGTCACTTTCGAAATGTTGTTGCTTAAGCCGTTCCATCAGTTTGGTGACCTGAGGCTGCGTGGGGCAAAAGTTGTCATCGGTGATTGAGCATGATTTGATTTCTTGATTTCGCATTTTCTTTTAGCAGCGGGTGGAATTATCTTTGTTCTCGATAAAATAATTCGTCTTATCATTTTTTTCTTTTTACTTGATTAATATTATTTTGTTGAATCACACAGGAACGACTACTCATTTTCCCACGCTTTAACTTGACTGTCTTTGAGAAGTAAGCTTTCTTTATGTCGCCCGAGGGAATGCGCAAAGAAGTCCTCAAGCCGAAAAATAGAAGGAAATTAAATGGCTGCGATTTTATACAGCGTTTGATAAAAATCTTCACTATAACGACAAAGGTATATCATTCCTGTGGGTTTTCAAAGATAGTATTCAAAGAACAGCAGAACGAAATACGAATAGTCTATTACAAAGCACCTGGAACGCAATAAACAACGGTGAATTACAAACGATGTCATAGGCAAAAGTGCAGGTGCAGTCAAATCGAGCTTCTCCCGCTGCTCCGGCGGCAGCTGCCAGGAAAGCCTAGGAAAGAGAAATCACAGGACAGAAAATGTTCGACTCTTCCGGAAATGACGCAGCCAGCAAAGGAATTTGTATGGCCAAACACTCTCTGGAAGAAACGGAAGAAGATCGTGAGCGTTGAAGAAAGGAGCTGTTTATAGAATGCGAGATGTTTGCCATTGTTTTCGTTACGTGCGATAAAAGTGCCAAAAATATTTTCCTAAGAAACGCGCCTTTTGTGTTCCTGGAAATTTAATCATGAAAAAATTGTGCATTCTTTCCCGGGAACATTTCCTGATGCCAAATTGCTACATCAAGCGAAAACGTTTGAGCATACGAAAGCGTAGCCTTAGTGTCCATTGTGTTTGTTGTTGAGCGGCCTCTCTTCGCACGCAAAAGGAAGAGACAGATGACAATCGAATATCAATTTCACCGAATACAAGTTCGGAGTATTCGATCCCCGTATGAAGTAACATATTTGTTGTAGGTATTACTAGAATATAAAGACTTTGTGGTCGCAACAGAAATAGCAGAATTTGGATTCCCACGTAATCAATTTCGGTTTCGCTAAAAAATATGTTTTTATTATTTCAATGAATTCTACGCAGCTATTCGTACGCTTCAAATCATCCCTTACGCGCCGCTTGGATGTCCGCTCATGACTGGCGCATAATTTCAAGTGTCCTTATTCCCTTATATAACCTTTAAACGAACGCATGCTCTAACATGATGCCCAGGCCATCAATGCCCATCTGTTTGGGAAGCATAGTTCTTAAATCACCGTTCATCAAACCATCACACGCTTTTTCCAAACGTGCATTCTGAAAGATTCTTCAATTATGTCAACCCGACGTTTGCGCGCGCCATTCAGAAAGAAATCAGATATTTGTCCTTAACTCAGTTATGTCGCTTCGTTGTAAATATTTTGGTACTATATTTGTTTATTTTTAGAGCGAAATGGCATACCTCTACCCCAGTGCATTTGCCGTGTACGTGTGCAAAAAACCAATCAGTGCGGGACGCACGCGCCATATGCGCCGCTGGGTTCCATGCAGTATCACCAGGTGGCGCTCGCCTCCGCGCATGCGTGGAGTGTTTATACAGCCGGCAAGTGTTTATACTTGGTTTCGTAGTAAAAGAAAAGAACGCTGAATATCCAAAACAGTATCTTTAACAATGTCCTTAGCCCCTCGTGATGATTTAACGAGCTGCTGCGGGGGAACGTGATGTGCTTCACACACGGTATCGAGAACAATTTCTCTGCTACGCATGTTTGAGATGCATTTGCCGCAAAATATCACCCCGAGAAGAGTTGGGACAAAAATAGAAATTATTAGCACACTTTTGTGCGCTGGCCGACTGTATAATTCATATGCATATTCTACTCATGAAAATATCTCTTTGGTCGGTTTTTCTCAATCGGGGCGTGTTTGCAAGAATATGAATACCGAAGTAAAGAACCTCCCCAAATAATTTTATAGGTTGAGCAAGCCTGCAAACGTTCTATAGAGTCATTGTATGTAAGTTTTCTAGGGCTCTGATGAGCTTCACTTATTTTATGCACATTCAGTTATCGTAAAGCCAATGATGTTCTACATGTCGGGAAGAAAATTTTGAGGCTCTTTCTTTTTTTGTATTTAAACACATCAAATAACAAGTATATGTGTTAACGAAAGTCATTAGGACGCAAACACATCCAGGCCTAGTCTCGAACGCTACGACCAGAGCTTCACCTAGTCATTTTAATCGATAACTTTGATCAGCGAGTGATGACACCATCTAAAGGAACTAATGGCTGCTACTACTGCTGAATTATTTAGCATCTCCTCAATAATTTCTCGTATACAGCAGTTATACAATTTCGTAAATGAGCAGTTATCATGGCAGCTGCATATCTTTCCAGAAAAGACCAAACAATGTATCTGTACTTTCAGAAGAACATGACCACTGCAGTACGATGTCTAGTCTTTCCGAAATTGCCCATATTCATTGTGGTGTGCAACAAAGCATCCGAGCAAATTATTTAGAAAAGCTTGTGGAAAATAAAATATGAGAAAACGGCGTGAGCTCTTACACGTGCCTTCGCTCTAAATTTGCTGATTTTCTCTCCTTCGTTCCTTAGAAATCACCTACACTGATGCACTTAGCCGGAACAACTGCACTTTTAAGATGGTTGCTCCCCGTGAGGGTAAGACACTGGCCACGAGAACCGGCTCACTTTACTGCGACAGGGATTAGCCATTGCCCACGTGTTGCCCACATTCAACTCAACAATGTAACGCAACCGTCTAATATCGTATTAATGTATGCAAACACATATTCTTTCACAAATAGGACACAAATACGACCAAAAAGAATAGATAATGACACGGGTGGTGATCTGTCTATGTGCCTTTTCTTTTGCGGTATATATGTCTTGCAGCATATACCAACAAGCCCAGAAGAAGTTCTCTTGCAATGAGTGCAGCCGGCAGCGTATGGCTGCATGATTGTTGCAGCACCATCGAGTCGGGAAACAAGAACGATTAGTGAAAAGATATGTGCACTGAATTAGAAAATTGCAGCAGCAAGAACACTTAAGTAACCATTAGGAAAGCCAATGAAGGTCAATGTTACTGTACGGGCTACAAATTAGCAACATTGACCCTTGCCTTAATTTTCATATACCACACAAAATAAATCCAAGCAGACCTTTTGGAGCGTTAGTTTAACACTTCAACTTGGTACCGCGTCTACAAAACATTTTCCTACATAAAATCTGTCGCACCGGTAGTTTGCAGTGCATTTGTGGCCATGTGGGTGAAGACATGCATCATCTATTGTTGGAATCTCCGCTGTATGATACTGAAAGACGCTGTCATATACGGCCGTTGATAGCGATATACCGCAGACCCATAACCATTAAAAAGACCCTATTTGTCCATGGCCATCAGATTCATTACAAAGGCGAGTGCTAGTGGCCCTGCAAAGATTTATGGTAGAGCGTGATATGGCCGGAAATTATCGATTGCAGTTTTCATACCCTTGTGTGCCCATAAGCATTCGAATTGCTTTGACTTGATTTCGTGTTATCTGTATTTAGCGCGTGAAAGCTGACCTGCCAGGGTGTCCTATAGGAGATCTGCTGCACATTGCATTTAGTGTATGTGAGGTTAATTTCCGTTCTAATCCATTGGGAGTCGTCCCTTTTACATTTATGCGCGATGACTTTAAGTTCAAATTTGTTTTTAATGTGATTTGTGTGGCGAACTGTTCCAGTACGCTTAGTCACCTGAGTCTGACGTTTTCGCTCTTACCTTTATGGCATGACCTGAAATAACAAGGGTCGCTTTGTTAAGTAATAATTAGTATATACTTATCCTATGAGAAAAGGAGTAGCGGCGCCACCTAAAGGAGCCAACATCTTTTAAATATTATATACTAAAAATAAATAACAAGCATGGCGTAAGGATAATTACATGGTGCAAGGCCCAGTGAGCAAACTACACTTTTGTATAACGAAGAAAATCTGCATGGGAGAACTAGAACCAAATGACAGAGGTATATAGCGCTTTGGGATGGACCGTTAACTTCACCGCTGTGAGCGGCCACACAGATACCAGCATCTAGTCGACAATGCCGGTCCTACGAAGGACGCCGCGAAGGAGGTAAGAACACAAGAAGGATTACTGTACCCGCTTGGCTTAGAGACACGGAAGGCTTTGAAAAAAGTGCTTATGATTAAAGCGTATACCTAATGGACCTGTCTAGAAAGCCTCCGTGCGCTAACATCTCTCCCTTCGCTAGAATGGTTGCCTTGCTACCCTTGTACTTCGTTATCTCACTGTACGCCTGCGGCTGCCCTCCTTTTCCATAAGCCAGGGTTCCGAGCCTCGTCCCTTATAACATCATCATATTGCCCAACGCTCTCGATTCTCCTTTTTACCACGCAGAAGAAAAAAACATGTTTGGCTCGAGATTAGTTTGCATAATACTCCCGACGTATTACTTAGTCCCCGTGTCTTCAGCCGTTTCACTACGTGCCTTCGCTATGCCCATGACCACGGCATTGTATAAGCTCCGGGCTTAATTCCCGTTACAAGCTCTCCAGGTCCCATCTCCTCGGCTCTAGCTTTAACCCTGACGCCTGCTGGCCACAGCTGCCCGAGGCGCTAGTGCTACAAATGAGAAACCGTTTCCGCTCATCTTGTCGCAGGTCCTGTAATTGGAAAAACAGCGGGTCAGTGCAAACGCAGAGGGAAAGCGTGGAGAGACTGAAAGGGTGACTAAGCTTGTGCCTTTGAGCGAGGTCCTGTGCGCGCAGCATGTGTATGCATATATGCATGCTGGTACATGCTACGAGGGATGACTCCGCAAGCATGTCGCCCTCCTTGCTAATATTATCCGCCCTCCGCCCATCACACGCGCACGTTTTGTGTGATACTTGGTCCTCAGCGATGTGTGTAATGGAACGTCCTTATTGACATTACGGCTTCTTCCGGCATACGTTCTATTTTTTCAACTTTCCGGGTACGCTAAGGTTAGTAATTTTGTGTGACACTTGGTACCGCAGGTGGCATAAGCTTACGAATGCAAAATCTCTGCATTTCATGTACATTTGTTTTACGTGACATTGACATTGCTGCACAGGCAAGTGCATAAATGAGAAAGTAACGTAAGGTCAAATGCGTTTTCACATAGAGTAAATCCGGAGCAAATGTTTAGAGACCAGAAAAAAAGTTCTGATTTCTTCTAGCAAAGCCATGCAACTTGAAATTGCCTGAATGCGTCACATCATTCGAAGTGGCCTGCATAAGTCGTATCGCATGACTTTAGTCTACATGCTTAGACTGCGAAGGAAAAAAAGTACAATTGCGGCACTGGTGGTCTCTATACTTTTATTCGCGCCTGTTCACGAGACCGTTAACTGGAAAAAGGGATAAGGGAAAAGTGAATAGAGCCGTAAATCTGCAAAAAAAGTTGTCGTCAAACCGAATATTTGTATAAAGGAACAGGAACAATACACGTATACTAGGTGCCGCATTGAGTACAAATATGTAAACTGAAACCACTTCCATCACTTGAATTCATGCACACTTCATTTGTATTTATGTGCGGTGGTGCTCTAATGGGTGATCATACTCATGTTTGTGCGTTTTGTGTGGTGAAGCCCCGTTTTCACTGTTGTGTCTATGCGTGCATTATGACATCTGCGTATTTTCTTCATCTGTACGTTTGATCATCTTTGACCGCATCGCGGGCCTGAGTACGTTTTCGGAACTCGCTGCACGTGCGTGTGTAGGGACTCAGTATATGTAGTGCGTGGTCGACTTCTCTAACTATATATGTCGACTTCCTAACTCTCTTATACAATCTTGCTCTAACTATTTAGAGCCCACTTCACTTTCACAAGGGAGGTGAGGGAGAACATGGAAGGCAAGAACAGACAGCTGTTTAAAAGAAGGTGTCAATTCTTTTTAAATTCTATCCGATCAAACATGTACTTCACGTGCAATAACTACCGTGTATAAATGAAAAAAGTGCTAGCTCTCCTTGTTCTTTCATTACACCTGTTTCAGGGCGCGGGTTCATCCTGCGTGAAACATAAGTAGACAAACCAGCTGCAAAACTGACTCGCTCAGATGGTGAGGAACCACGCCCGAAAACACTTCCCCCCGGCTTTATTAACCAAACCAGCGCGAATTTCCATTTGATTAGGAAGCTTTCTGATAAACCCGCCTTGGACTCTTTTGTAGCGACATTTTCATGCACTACTATTGGGCGGATGACAATTTGTACCTTTTATAATTTCCGCAGGACTGAATCGTCTATAACTGTGCGTGAGTGTGTGAATGCGCGCGGTTGCACGCGCTCGTGTGTGTGTGTGTGTGTGTGTGTGTGTGTGTGTGTGTGTGTGTGTGTGTGTGTGTGTGCGTGCGTGTGCGTGTGTGCGTGTGTCTGTACGTGTGTGCGTGTGTGTGTACGTGTGTGCGTGTGCGTGTGTGTGTGTGTGTGTACGTTTGTGCGTGTGTGTGTGCGTGTGTGTGTGTGTGTGTGCGTGCGTGCGTGTGTGCGTGCGTGCGTGCGTGTGTGCGTGTGTGCGTGCGTGCGTGTGTGTGTGTGTGTGTGTGTGTGTGCGTGCGTGCGTGCGTGAATGCGCGTGGTTGCACGCGCTCGTTTGTGTGGGTGTGTGTGTGTGTGTGTGTCCGCTGATATGAAATTGCTTTATGCGCTTTCATTTAAATGTGCACAAGCAATACGTGTCCAGAACTCGCCCTCGCGTGTACATTGACTCAAGAAAAAATTGTAGAGAGATACAAAGCACACGTATGGCGATCACTGCCGTTCACATCACGAGATAACATTTAACACTTGCAGGGCTAAAGGGGCCCGTGAGTCTTACATTGTTATCCAAGAGCCACAGCTCAGTAGCACTTTTAGCATCCGAGTTCTATATGGTCTTCTACTGGTAGTGCACAGAAACTACGCTAGCATTCCTAAAAAATACTGCGAAAACGTTGCATTTGATTGTGAAATCTGCATTGAGTGTGGTGGGAATAGGTGGGAAAGATGTGCAATTTAAAGACCTTTCGTCAACTCTACAATGTCTTGAATATCAGTAAGGGCGCTGCTGGTATTGCTCGCCATAGTGCCGATAATTATTGCATGATGCTTCCATGCAGTTTCCGCGTTCCGCGCTAGAATGCAGTTTTTGCACTAATGCTTCGCGTAATGTTATCGTTCAGCACCGCTGAAGAGGTGCATGCAACTGGGCAACACTAAAAGGCCCATCCTTCACCACCGTCTTCTACTATTGTTTATTGAAACCCTGTACAAACCTCCCAAAATATTTTTCAACACACTTGCGATTTGCGAAAGGCTATTCATGATGCTTGCACAGTTGCAAGAGCCCTGCTCTAAACTCTGGAGATACATAAATCTCTTATGCTACCGCAGAGATGATCTCGCAAACCATTTCCCGCCT
This sequence comes from Dermacentor albipictus, assembly GCF_038994185.2. Classification (NCBI taxonomy): domain Eukaryota; kingdom Metazoa; phylum Arthropoda; class Arachnida; order Ixodida; family Ixodidae; genus Dermacentor; species Dermacentor albipictus. The sequence continues at coordinate 150,602,185 of NC_091824.1, read as the reverse complement.
TGTAGCTTAATGAGGGGGCTGTAATTACCAGCCGTTAACGCCACTCCAACGTGAGTGTGCATCGTTTGCTGAGAGGACGCCTGTAAATGCGCCTACTCTGGGTGTGATGCTTCCTTTTTTTCCCTATACAATCTCACTTGAAATTCGCGCAAATTGGGGGTTTGGTGACTCGCTTTGGTGTCGATTGAAGAGATCCTCCAATCAATCTCGAAGCGCGATTGGGAGGCACGATTTGTAAGAGTGCAAGATAAAGCAGTAATGGGCAGAATCATCGCATGGTAATGGTGATGAGTAGATTAGTTTTGCTTACCAGTTATTTTCAGTTTCTTGCTCTACCGCATTGAGAGCCTTCTTGTAAGCCTTTCTTTTTCACAATGACTACAACAACAACGAAAACAATGACCCCGAGAATGACAACAATAAAAACGGCCATGACAGCTTTAACACGATGCGGGATAAAATTTGATATCATTTGTTTCATGTTTACGAGAAGTGGAGCTTGGCCAATTAGAAGGCCCTGGATTCATTTTTGCGTAAAAAATTCGGCCAATTAGTGCTTCTTATAATATATAGTAGGGACACTCGGGGGAAAAGAGGCATGCACGCAGAACCAATGGAGTACGCAACGGAAACAGTTGTTTTGAAAAATTAAGATTGCGAACTTGCAAAACTTACTGCGTAAAAACAGAGAGGAAGAAAAAAGTCACTGTAGAAACTTAGATTTATACGATTGACTTCAAGGGGCAACCGATAACTGCTTTTTTTTTTTATTGTCGGTATAAATTCCATGACACCCGCATGTTGAGTCTGGAGAATCGGAGAATCATCTGGAGAATCGGAAAAGAATCTTCACTGCTGAGGCGTTCTCGGGAAAAAAGCTTACCTTTACTCCGCCACCCATTTGCGTTTGCTCACTTTCTTACTATTTGCGCACCGTTTCAATCAACCGTTTGCAGATAACAAGGCAGCGAGCGTGCCGTGCTTTTTGAAACGTTTTTCTTCGCCATCACGACAGAACGTTGGTCTTGCTGTGTAAGTCGTGCCTTTAGATACTTATTTATTTCGTATTACATGGCATAATTTCACTGAGCATCCCGCGCTCTTTCATTTCCCTGTATAATATTTGTGCTGATACTTTCACTGCGAAAGCATTGCGACGATTTTTCATGTCGTCCTTTTGTGCGGTGTTCACCAGCGCATGTTCACTATTGAGAAAAGAAAAAACTCGCAAGTTCCTTGCCATCGCAAGACATCAGTCACGAAGATCCTTGCCGCGTCGCAACAAAGAAACCCACGCATAATAAATGAAAGGCGACGTATAGCGCTGTGTGGGGCTGATTCAGCGACCACACCGATGAGTACTACGACGACGAAACCACGTTGCCTACTACCGAGACTTCACATCCCACGGGGGATGTTGTCTCTCCTATATCATTGCAAGAAATGGCGGCCGGACTGCCCAGTCCCGCTCTCAGTACGTCACTCCCACTCCAATAAGCCTTTGATACCGGTCCAACCTCTGTTTTCAATGCTCGAGGAGGGAGCCTAGAGATGGCATGCGCCGCTGTTCGCTCTCGTTGTCTCTGTTCTTTGAGCGCACCCTTAATCTTCCCAGGATTGATGGAAAGTGAATGTTCGAGTCGGAAAGTCGAAAGCAGGCTGCGTTGGAAGGACAAGGACGGTTTCCCTCGACGCGTCCTTATACTGTATAAATACGACGCTTGCAGGAGACCGGAGCATCATTCCATGTTTTGCGTTTCATTGCGGTTTTGTTAAGTGTGTGTTCCTTCTTATAGCCCGTAGGGGGCGGGTGCTTCTATCTGCAATGCAGCTCCGCCTCGAGCCAGCGCTGTAAGAGAAGCAGAACGGAAGGGTTTGCAGCGATGCTTACTAGATGAGCGTGCTGCGGAGGATGGAGAAGCGCGCTTATAAGACAGACATGCGGACGAGCTGACTGAGCCGGAAGGAAGGACGACCGCCACCGCGATGGCTCTGAAGGCAATGCCCGCGATCAGAAAGGGGCTATGAATAATTTATGATGACAAAGGTGATCTCCGACTAACTTTCTTGGGCTCCATGCGCGTGGAAGTTTTGTCCTTAACCTGTAACTCGATGTACTGCCCTGGAGGAAGAGGGAGAGGTAGTATATGAGGCTTCTTTTGCTTCTTATTAAGAGCTGCCATGACAAAGCCTTGCCTGCCCCGAATGCATGTGATGGGAGCGAACGAAAGTATGGGGCAGGCGTCCGCGTAGAAACGTACCAGATCGCGGTGACTGACAGAGATATGCCATATCAGGTGTTCCTTTTATTTTATTTTTGTTAGGCTCAACATAATGTCATGTTCATTGTAGTCACTACGTTGTGCGCACGCACCGCAGTAATGTAGTGGCTATGACGTTGTGCCACTAAGCACGAGGTCACGATATCAAAGCATTTCGACGGTGGTAGGCGAAATACAAAAACGTCTGTGTAGCAAAAGTAATACGGAGTCATCCACTACGGTATGTCCGATAATCCTGCCATTGTTTTGGCGCGTAAAACCACAGAACATCAGTTTTGCGTACTGCACTCACTCGGCAGTACATTGGGACCCAAATGCTGCGTTATTTAACAAGACATTTTGAGCCACTAGCTGGAATGGAGAGCACTTTATTTATTCTAACTGTGTGCAGCGTCAGCGATGCAATGGCCTGCAAAGTTTTCGCTTTCTTATTATAGCGAGAGCTGGTGCCTGACCACATTATAAAGACGACTTCACGATGACTACTATGGCTGCCGTGGTCGTAAGCCTAACGGGTAGGACAGATTTTTACTTTAACTAAGAAGATTTTATGCGACCGCAGCACTCCCCTGTGGAAAGCGCGTTATAACCGCTGTATTCTTGTCAAGTTGCCCCTAGTGGGTGAACCCTGAACCCACTTATTTGAGGAAGATGTAGGCAACAGGAAAAAAGTGGTAGTCATCACTGTGGGAAAATGATGCTGTCGCAGCAAAGGGGTTCAGAGATCGCTGAAGTCTGCTGGTTTTTTTTTTCTTGTTTAAGCATTTGTACAAAATGTGCTTTATAGCCGAGATGTGGTCCATATGATCCGATGTTGTCATCCTTTTATCGTTTAACTATATATTGCTTGTGGAGAATGAATGAATGAATGAACTTTCTTCCCCTTTTAAGAGGGGAGGGGCTGGGGGGAGATAGGGAGGTCTAAGTACACCAGTCCCAGCAGGCGTCCGTCACCACATTAGGTGGCTATACGTCCGCTTACGAGTCGTGGTAGGGCTCCACTACCTCCTCAGCCCACCTCAGGACTCGGTCCTGTAGGGTGGGAGCTGTGGGAGCGCAGGGCAGTCTCCCACAGCTCCTCGCTACTAAATAATGGTTTGAGTGTGCGGGGGGGGGGGGGGGGGGTTGATGGGGCATTGCCATATGATATGGGATAGATCTGCTATCGGTGTGGAGAAGAATCCGGCGAGACAACTGTTTCCAATTATATCTCGTTTCATATGAAGAAATTGCGAACTCATGTCTGACTTCTATGCTGTTATTCGAAACTCGGCGAGATGGATGAGAGGAAATTGAATATCATTCATCTAACTTTGTTCTTCCGGTACATAGTTTTTGCTGTTACATACACTTCTTATCATGCGGTTTGCAGCACACAGCGCGGAGTGCACACACAGTATTCCCGTTCTCCTTCTTTCCACTTGCTATTCGCTCTCCCCCTTATCCCCAGTGTAAGGTAGCAAACGGCATGCTCGTCTGGTTAAACTACCTGCTTTCTCTCTCCTTGTTTTCTCGATCTCTTCGCATGTGTTGGACGTGAACCCACCTACCTGGTGCTTTATAGACACCAAATGGAGAACAATATAAAACTTTTACAATATCCTGCCAAGATCATCTTCTGTTTCTTGCGACGCTTGTCGTATGACGCTTTTCGAGGGAACAATGGTGATGGAACATGTATGCCTAGGGAACTGCAACACGTACTTTGCTATGTTTTGGTACGTTGTCACATACTCCTTCTGGAGGATTGACCGAGAGTCAGGCCACACCAATTGGCCCATACCGAATAGCTCAATCAAAGAATCTGTTGAATAAAATGCGCTGTTTCAAAAGAACTGGGAGTCCTTTATATACCTATGAGCTGGCATTTTATGTGCAGGTTTTATAAATATAGTTTTTCTTCTATTATTACACAGGACATGGGTACACTACTCGCACTGCTTCGTCAATCTGTTGACAGGGGTCATTTGAACACGTTTTCTGGTAAAATCCCTCGGACACGTACAAATTTCCTATAGACATACATATGTCCACCGTGACGCTAGCCGCCTGAAAAGCAGGCACCAGGTGCGCCAAACCCGTCGAAGCACCCAAAGAAAGCTCCCATCTTAAAGAGAGTAGATTGCCTCGTCCTGCCCCAGATTATCATTTATTATAAAGTTATCATTTGTGTTCCCTTTTTTTCCTTATCTATAGTGAAAACAATAAAAGCTTGACCAGAAAGAACGCAATCCAAGGCCGAAAAAGAAGACAAGGGCAACTCACGTGGCGGACTGCGTTAATAAATAAGGCACATGTTTGCCTTTGAGAACCTTTGATGATGCTACCGTCAATTATTTATTTCCGCATACCAGGAACGATAATGTAAAGCGCGCCACAATTCTAGCGTTCTCCTAGCGTGCGCCTAAAGATGCTGAGAGCTAATTCATGTTGTACAAGCAAGAAGAAACTGGGTTAATTACGTTGTCAGGTCCGACGGGAGTGCTTCTTTCATCATAATGGGCAGTTGCCGGTGTGCTTTCCTGAAGCACAAGGCTAAGATCATACACTGGCCTCAGAGAACGTCCCGCTGATAACACACACGGTGACCTGCTTCTGTTGTCCCTTCCCTTACACGTGTGATCCCGGGCCTCGACTCTTCCTTAACGGCAGCACGCCGGGAAAGAGAAATATTACAAAAAAGCGGACCGAAGCGTCATACAGAGGAGGAGCATTAGAATTACTTTCGGTTGATATATAAAAGCATCTTCGTTCTTTATATGCCTCCGGCACTATTCACTGTTTTTTTCTTGTTTCGCTTCGCCGCTAAATATTGCCACCTTCTCCGATAAGCTGTTGAAGCTCTTATGAACAAGTTCTGACAAGGGCATGCGAGTAAATGCCAGTAACGTGAAAAAGGGCAGAAGGCAACGTAGTAATAGTTCGTACGAAACAATACCTTGCCCTTACGTAGCGTTTTCATTGTTTATCGTGGCGAACAAAAGCAATTCCGAAGGTCTAGACAAGTTATTTCTCACCGCGTGGTCGTGAACTCCCCTTGCTAGAAGAGGTGCTGCCTTGTCCGGCGAAATGTAACTCTAGTACGAATAATGTATATATAACATTAATTTGCTTTTCTATTTCTTTCTTTTTCCCCTCCTATGTCTATAAGCACGCGCTTCCCGTATATAGCCCCACAGGAAGGGTCCACTGCTCGCTTTGCACTATAAGTGGAGGAATTTAACCCTCTGCTCCTGTCTCCCGCACACCCTGCTCGCAGATCTGCGTGTATCCGGTACTAAGGTCTGAGCCCGAGCCACTTGTCACGGCAACCTTAAAAGGAACAGCACCAAAGATGGGACAAGCGAGTGACACGCACGCACGCACGCACGCACGCACGCACGCACGCACGCACGCACGCACGCACGCATGCATGCACGCACGCACGCACGCACGCACACACACACACACACACACACACACACACACACACACACACACACACACACACACACACGCGCGCGCGCATGCACACGCACAAGCATGCACGCACGCACACACACGCACACACACACACGCACGCACACACACACGCACACACGCACGTACACACGCACGCAAGCACAAACACACCGCGCTGAGTGGCAAACACACGCCGGGCGCTTGTGTGTGCGTGCTTGCGTGCGTGCGTGTGCGTTCGTTCAAATGTGTATCCTGTATTTATCGTGGAAGAAATAGCCACTCCTGTTTCTGTTTACTCTCCTTGTGCCTGAGCTTACCGGTGCTGATTCCGTCAGTATTCGCAACCCGTATCCGCAGTGTATTTCCTTCCCGCTGCCTTTTGGGGCTCGATGCTTGTACGTCCATCGCACTTTCCCGTCGGAGAGATCGTATCCTAGTGGTAAACGTGCGAGTGTCACTGGTGTTTACAACTGCACTCACGTGCGTTCTGAGTACGCGATTATTGCTGCACTGTGGCTACGGAATTGGGGCAATAAGTGCGTCGTGTTTTACAGCGAAGTTGTATATGGCTAGGGTTCCATGTATTTTTTTGCGTCACTGCGTCAACAATAAAAACGTGAGAATGGGCCGATCTCGGAGATTGTGCAATACCGGCTGACCCGCGGTGGAGGTGAAGCAGGCTTCAAGAACTCCGCCCCTAATACTCACGACAGCAAATAATAATAAATGAAATAAATAAATCAACATGCATTGTTGCAACACCCATGCAACATGCATGGGTGCACTGGAATCGTTTGTGAACGGCACGTGGACTCAAGAGCAGGAGGTATTTCCATGTACGTAAAGAAGAAAATGTACGTACAACCATACACCCTTGACTCGCAAGAGCCCAGTGCTACCGACTGTGGCGATGTCTGTGCCATACAAAAAAATAAAATAAAGACGGCATAGTCATAGCTGCCGTATATACTATATCTCCAGGCACATCCAAGCGTGATAGCGAGAAGTTCATGACCGCACACTTTGCATGGGTTAGCTGTGATGACACTACACCGGTCGTCATTGTTGCGTACTTCATGTGGGCATTTTAAAACCAGACACAAAATTCTCCACTCAGTTTGTGCTAGAAGAGTTGGCTTTGAAGTGTCACACCAATCAAAATGACTCAACTACTCAACAATGGTCGTGTACAGATTTAGCTTTGGCAAGATTCTGCCTCAGGTTGTAACCGAACCAATCAGTGTATATCACTGTAATCACAAAGCTATCGTCATTGCCTTTACCATAAGATGAAAATAAATACATGTACCCTTGTCTAGCCCTGTGTGATGCGCCACAGCTTCGCTGGTGATCCACTTTCACAAAGTCGGATGGCTGCTCAATTTCCTTCAATGCACAGTGATTGTCCATGTCTGACGACACAAAGCCTCACTGGCGATGAAATTAACGTAGAAATCAAGAGGCGCGCCTGTGTATGTGTCCTCGTGTGCGATCTGACGAAGTTCACTCTGTCCGATTTCATGTGTAGTCCCTCCCCTGTGAAATCTGCAGTATTATTTGTCCCGAATAAAGTGCAGGCATTGAGCTCTGCCTAAATAAATAATCTGATTAATTTTATCTAGCAACGTTTTAGAACATATACGGCACCATTAAAGACGTAGTTGAAAACAAATTAAAATTGAAATCACAGGTCGAGTTTGCGAGCGCTCGCTTGTCGATCAAGTGTACCAAATGCTACAAAAATTTATTCTTGCAGCTTTAAGGCCTTCATTGAAGCAGCGAAAGAAAGAGAGAGAGAGAAAGGCAAAGGAAAGGCAGGGAGGTTAACCAGAGATTATCTCCGGTTGGCTACCCTGTATTGGGGGAGGGGCAAGGGGATGCGATAGGTGAGAGAGAGAAGGATTAAAAAAGAAAGAACTGCACACACACGCACGTACACACAAACTGTTACTGTAGGCACTGTCACGCAGCCCGCAAACGCGTTCCTAGTGTTATGCAGTGTCACCGTACAATCCTGCAATCACCGTACAGCGAAAGAAAGCTTAACATTCTTTACCTGTAACACGAATGCAATAATGCGAGCAGAAGAAGGTGGTTGTCATTACCACGTCAAGTCGCAATCCAGGGTCAGAATCATTATTTTTGAGAAAATATTTTAGCTAAACAGCAACAATACAGTAGAAAGAGGAGTGCCTGTGTAGGATTAAATCGTCGGGTTTGTCGGCAAAGTTTCGGCCTGGTCGACTAACAACGCGCATCTTTGGTCCTTGATTACACCATTACTAATAACTGGAAGTCATGTTATCTTGGCGAAACGGCGCCCATAACCGGCAACTGGGGGGGTGACTCCTACTTATCCGTGAATTATGCGCAAGTAAATGTAACATCACAAGAAAGACGACAACACAGACGCACAGTCGCCCGTGTCTTCATTCTCATTTGCGCAGTGTTCATACAAAAAAAAAGACGCGAGTTTCTGCAGCTAAAAGTAAATATGAATTTCTCAACCCCCGGTAATTTCGCTTAAAGTGCTCCAAGCCCACTATATTAATCAAGAGGGCACGCTCGAAGCCCTTATTACAACTTTCCTGGCGTGGGCTCGCAGGTGCTTACGACTACGACGGCGCCAACGGCCAGAGGGCTAGGGGATCGAGAACCCACGTTCTCGGTTTCTCACCTTCCTTCGCGCTTTCGAACGATTCGTCCAAGTTAAATATTTCTGACGGCGCGCACTCTGATAAAATGTCGCGTCACGAGAGATGATAGGCTCCAGCCACCCTCCTACACCATCCACCCTATATCCGCTCTGAAGAATTTGGGTGATTATTTTGATTCATTTCTCGTATAACTCGCAATGCCTGCCGATTGTTTCTGCATGTCGGTCACATAATTGAATGCGGTACGTAAAATACGCATGTAGGGTGCTTGCCCTGTTCAACTGTTTCATTAAAACTATCGCCACTTACGTATGATTAGTTGGCGATTATTATAAATGTCTCAGGTTGTAAAGAGCCTTTGATGTAGATTACTGTATGCGAGGTTTAAGTGTGGCCAAGAATTTTGAAGCTCTGTGGAACGACATACGTGTTTTTTCGCCGTTAATGTATCGAGTTTTTTTTTAAAAAAAAGATAAAGGCCTGCACTTATCCCGAGGATGACGAGGCTTACTACACGACAAACATCCTGGAGATTAACGAATAGGTCTTCGATACCACATAGTTAACGATAATTATCCCCGTCCTAACAATAGATGTGGAAATTCGTTTATAAATGTCCATAGAGCACTACATGCATTGTTGACATTCTTATGCTCCTAAGGCAACTTGATAGGCAGGTTCAGTATGGTTATTCCCTTCACGAATGTTCGCAGTGGCTGCAACTGACCGCTGGGCTTGAAAATATTACAAAAACGATTGTGTAACTTCCAACTGAAACCCTGAAAAAAATGTATACAGTTGACATTCACTTATATAGAAACGGATGGCTATGAATTGAGTAAAGTGACTTTATAACAGGTAAGTGAAGTACTTATTGCTGAGAAACTGCAGAAATGCTTGACCGACAACGGAGGTTCTGTAGGATTGCTTCCAGGAAAGCAAGCTGGCAATTTCCTGTAGATCAGTCTTCAATATAAACTTGCATTGGCATAAAATTGCAGTGGTTGAACTGGTTTGCTTGCTTTAGGAAAGGACGTAGACGCCGCTAGGTGCCTTCAGCAACTACCGCGTCTACAAGTGCACCAGAAGACACCACACAGACATGGACATAGCAGCACCGAGCGAATTGACTTTCATGCTGCGTCTCGCTTCAACGCGAACTAAGCATCGAAAGTACAGCGCATACGAAGCTACCATCACTCGGTGCACTTTGTACACATCGCCCAGAGCTTTGAAGATGAGACCCGCGCCACCACGCGCTTTGTACACGTAGCAGCAGCCATCGGTAGGGGCAAGATAAGTCCTAGTTTGACCTTGGCTAAGCGTAAAGGCTAGATTTACGGAAACAGGGTTTTTTTGGGTTTGTACCTGCAGTAATAGAACTATCGCTCTAAGACTGTTTGAACCGCAATTGGTCGTTGTTTTTTAGACCTTGATGTGTCCTCTGCCTTCGTTACTTTATTTTTCTTGTTTTTATTGGTTACGCTAAATTTTTAGGTGTGTTCTTTCAGGAACTCCTCTGTAGCGAACGACAGTGCTGCAGGTTGTATAACACATTCGCAGAAGTGTTAACAGTGCTACCAAAAACGTATTATTGCGATGACAATTGCATGGACATTCCATGCGAATTTTTACTGCCGTCGTCATCTTCAGCGTCGCCATCTGCATATATTAAGATATATCTATGCTACAGCTTCATGCGTACCGCATATGCAAGGTAGATTGCTATACTCAAACCAGGTCTTACGTTCTAGAATAATTTATTCCTCGCAATTTTAAGAATGACAGCCTGCAAACAAATGGCGTAAAACATAACATTCACAGTGCATGGTTCTTAATTTAAACCTTCTCAGACATTTAAATAATAAAAGCCCAGAAAAATTCCAGGGCTCAAACCGTAAAGTGATGGAATTTTACTGGCGTCGCTATCAACGAGCAGCGTGTAGGCGCCTGTGTGATGCCATGGCAGGCTGTACAAAATGTGTCGAAGCTTATAAAGGTGCCAGAAATTTTGGTGCACCCGCTTATGTCCTGACCGCGATAGTCGGACCTTGGTATTATTAGGACACGGTACAAGGAGTTCAAGGGCAATGATAAACCTTGCTATCGCACTCAGTGCTACGTACCTCGGTATGACTACGTTTACTGGCACGTGAAATAGATACACACGATAGATCCGGAATGCAGGCTAAAGGAACGGCTTCTTTTCTTATTGTGATAAAAAAGAACAGATTACATCGAAGCTGCTGTCTTACACCTCACTGAAAAGCCCCATTCTCGAGCACTCCACAGGAAGAAATCTGCATTTTCTTACGACTGCTCAAAAGAAAATATTTTTCTCTGTTCTTGTGCCTTGGCAGGGAGGTGTCATTTTCAAAGCATAATATTTTCTTTAAGCAATTTCAGTTCTCGGGTTTGTAACATTGTTTCACTTTCGTCGTGCGTAAAAAAATTTATATGGGAAATGCGTTTCAGCTGGAAAATTTGCTGATATGCCAACGCGTAGCTGTGCGGCTGCGAACTCTTTTTTTCTTGTGTTATGGAAAACTATCGCTAGATATTATTCTCCAAGGCATCGGAGCAGAAACAGAAAGAACTCTACCTGGAAAACTGTTAGCGTGAGAGTAGTTATTGATTGCTTCACCTATTATTGATTATTCACCTATTATTGATTATTCACCTATTATTGATTATTTGCCTATCCTAGTTTTGAACTCCTTGCAAACTTCTCGAATCGCACACTTTTATTTCGAGGAAAGAGAAGAAAAATATAACCCTCCTATCGCCCAGCAAAATTTCAACAACATGGATGTTGTTGCACTGGTTATCAATCAAACTAACTCAAGTATAGAAGTCACTGTATTTGTTAGCAGTAAACTATTAACTTACGACATGGAGAAAGCGTGCTCACCTGAATTGTAGTCTCTTATACAAATGGCTGAGCAGAACGAAGTTCAGCCTATATACATCTGGCACTCCCCGCACTGCAATTTCCTTATAGCTTGTCTATAGGCGTATGAATATTCTACCTCCATTCTCATTACGAACATGCATAAATGCACATATTCGTTGGATCCCTAGTCCTTGGCTATTAATCTATAGCAAACACTCACAAAAACCTTTTACGCTAGAATTATTTGTAAATGCAGATTGTAGCCAATCCTGATGCTAGGCATTTCAGCGAAGGAGTTGGAGTTGGAGTTTATTTCACCACAATGATTCAATGTTTAGATAATCATACATGAGGTTAATGACGCACTCGGCTAATGACGATTACATCTTTACGATCCTTTTCTTTATTAAGTGATGATGATGATGACGACGACGACTATGATGATGATGATGATGATGATGACGACAACGACGACGACGACGATGACGACAATGGCAACATCACTCCCTCACGTTCGCCGTACTTTTCCTGAGCATAGGCGACAAGAGGCAGCATTTTTACAGCCGATTCCTTCCGTTTTCGCTCTTTCTGCTTCGTCTAGGTTGACAGGACGCCATGTCTACGTTATCGGCGGTCTCGGCAAATTGTTGCGACAGTTGATAAGAGAATGCAAATCTATGCAACAAAACTATTGCGTAATACGGCCCCAGAGGCCCATATCTTGCAATGACTATTTCAATTACCCAAACTATATGGCCTTTATCATCAACTCACAGGAAGCCGCAGCCCCGTCATGACTGAAATCAGTCACTAGACTGAACTGATGACTGACGATTATTATAATCAGTGGAAAACAATTTTAGAAAAATGTTGCCCCGGAGAGTTTTCGGGGAAATTCTCTTACGTAACAGCATTCTGGAATTCGTCATAATCACGGCAGTCGCCTCGATGTCGTGCCATCTGCTATCATGAGAGCAAACACCTCAATTCCAGGCAATGTGGATGTCAATGCGAAAACTTTTCCATGAATAAGCGTCCAAGCTCATATGCACAAATACGCTCTTACGTCAGAACTGTTCACAGCAGCAGATGCTAGCGGATGTCGACGCAGGGCACGTTATTACCGAGGGCTTTGTGGGTTTGCCCGAGAAATAACGTCAGCGCATTCTCGGCCAGAGCGCTAGCGTTAGTAAATTGGTTTCTCGTATTCCCGCATTGACGTGCGCCAGGAGCGCACCTGCGCCTGGGGGATTCTTAATAAGAGAATGAGCTGGGTTCTCCTATGCACGTGCTATCGCGTAGGCGTGCTTTGAGGTGCGTGGCTGGCACGCTGTTTGATTGCGTTGGCTCACTTTCGCCTCGGCCGTTTTGCATTCACAGCATAAAGCTCTTGGTACGGGCGTCAGCAACTATTGCCTTGCATGTGTGGATGATTCACTGAAAGGTTGCGAAAATATAACGGCTACTCTTCTGAGATTCCACCGGTACTAGGCAGTTAATATCGGTTACACTATGCACCTTTTCATTCATATGGTTGAGGTATGCGAAATTCATATACGATTAGAACTTGTTACTTGTTGTGAAACTTTAACAGCTTGGCTTGTTGTTGCTTAGACGAATACAATGAGCCAGGAACGGTAATAGTACTAAATTATGAAACAATCTTCACAAACGTATTAACAATACAGAAAAATGAAGGTTTGAGAAGGTTTACAGAGTATGGTCTTTGTGCTTTTGCGTAGAGTAAAGGTAATAAAACTACAAAAGAGCAGACAGACGGGCGTTTGTGTGTTTTTTTTCCCTTAGCTGTGCCACCCGTAGAGGAAAACGAAGTAGGTGAGTTGTACAGTCAAATATCTATATTTCTTTTTAAAGTGAGTGGTCCTCGTACCCCATCATGGAAAACGGCACACACAAAAAGCTGCTATTGGACTAACGACTGTTGAGGTTTACAAAGTTGAAATCAGCGGTGCAGGATGTCCCGCTGATTTTTTCACTCTGCTGAATTTGCTTGACGAATAAGGGAAGAAAGAAGCCTGGACCGCTCGGAAGCAGCAGAAAACAGAATGTCGAGGAAGAGCCACGCATGTCAACAGAAGCGTTCCCTGCTCACACGACTTCATCATTTCAAGCGCAGAATACTGGACATCGTTACATGTCAGCGATGCTTATTGTTTATCAACTCATCACCGTATTTCCGTAAGAATCCCACTTTCTATCGGTCCACTCGGCGTAAGCCGCTTGCCATGCCTTTCTGGGGCGCGTCACAGGCGTGTCTCCTCATTTGGTCTTTATCTGTCTATCCACTGCGCCTTCGTAGTACAGCGCAAAATGTAGTAAATTGCGAATTATTTTAAAGCGACTTCAGCGCACATCGTGCACATTAGTATATGCTCATAAACTACCATAATGTGTGGGATAATATTACAGCGCAAAGCGTTATTTTTTCTCTAACTCAAGGATAAACAAGTGAAAGAAGAAAGAAGAGCCCGATAGTGTGACCACGTGACTCCTTTTTCGCCCCCCTCGCCCCATGAGGCAACGCCAAAGTAATGGTAACCTAAGAGTGAATCTATGTGAGACGTTTGTAAGCTATATAATCTGTGTTGATTCTATGTAAGGTGGTAAGACGTTTGGTGCGTTTCGATTTCACCTTACCGAGGTGCAGTTAGAACGCAGGCGAGAGCTTGCGCGGGCAAGGAACGCGTGGAAAATGCAAGCAACCAGAGAACTGCGTCTTCACCAACCGGGAGAAGCTTTTGAAGAGGACGTGCTTGAACGCAGGTAAGCGTGCCAGCGGATAAATTATGCGAGAGTAAAACGCATTAGAGTATTTGTTTCGTTTACCAAACACAAGATAAGTCGTAAAAAAAAGTTTACTGGTGATATCGCCGTAGTAGGCGTGGTATTCTTTGGAGTTCCTTATCTCCTAAAATATGGCAGTCTGGACTTCAAAGTAGAGTAGAGGCTTCATGAGTAATGATTACAAAAAGTGCGACGCACTGTATCACAATTCCCCACTGGGGCGTTTCTGCCCTAATATTATTGATGTTATGTTTGACCAGGAGCGCACATCACTCTACGAAAAATTAGAAAAAAAGGTCTGACCTATAATCTCCTGCTCTTCAACAACTATGTCTACTCTCTTACACGAGAAGTACGATGCTAACCAAGTGCCAATTTATGCTGATAGCTGAATAACCCTCCCGGGCTCATCCAAAACCATCATGTTATCAGTGAGAGCCACTACCGGGCGTTTCAAGACGTGCCACCAGACGGCATCAACGGCTACGGAACTTGCAGCTCTTCACACTGCACTTCGTCTCGTCAGCGACGGACAATCTCAAAGGTCGTCGGTATTCAGCGACTCTAAGGCAGCAATGCAGACTTCACTATAAGCCCTCAGGCGCGTCGCACACGGACAACTGCTTTTCTCGATTAGAAACTTATCCATATATCTTGGCCGAGAAGCTGCACCACAGTTAATTTCAGTTGCTTCCAATTCACAGCTGCATCCTAGGTAATGTGCGGGCCAATAACATTGCTCGACCAGCTCATGCTGACAGCAAAGAATAACCGGTGCTGTTATCATGATCAGTTGCTACTGGTAAGCTTCCAGTGTTCGCACCTGACAATGCGTTTTATACCACGTGGAAGAGACCAAGTTTTCAAAACAACCGGCTGTCTTCGCATCTCAACCGGACTGTCGACATGAGGCCACCCTGCTTTGTCGGCTATGGCTTGAAGTGGCCTTTACGGGATACTGTGCGTCTAACACTGGAATGGCGGACAACGCTACGTGAGATTGCTATGGTCGCGAGGAGACCCTTCAACACGTATTGCCTGACTGTCTTCACTACACTGTGCAAAGACAATCACTCGCAACTGCCCTAGCTCACTTCGATGAAACACCATGCATTGTCAGAGCAAACGACCTCAGGTCGCCAGCATGTTGACCCTTCTCAGCTAACGGCGACGAAGGCACTGCTTCAGTTTATACCGACAAAGCTGCACAAATAGCTTTAACCTTGAGTGGTGTTCCTTGTGCTGCACATGATCCCGTGTTGTGATAGTGTAAGGTGATACTGTGTCTGTGCTCCCCGTCTCTCTCTATCTCTACTATCATTTTGCCCTACCTCCTCCTCCCTTTTTAGCCACTGTAGTGTAGAAAACAGGATTTTCCGTCCTGGTTAACTTCCCAGCTGCCTTGTTTTTTTCTATCTCTGTCTTATCCGGCACCTTCACACTAAAAGGACACATCCACTCGTATCCTGCCGTCGTTATCGGCTGAGCACCCCTTCTCATAACTATCTTCTATTACATTTCTTTGTATTTCATAGTTCACCTGAATATTGATAATGCTGACACAAAAAGTAACTCTCTTACCATTCGTTAATGCACATTATTAATTTCGCACCCGTACTGACAGTGTTTCTTCTTACCTTGTCTGTTGCTCATGCGTTATTATACTCTGAAGCATATTTCTGCATAACCTCTTTCTGTAACGTTCACTGCACTCAGTCCTCTTTTATTTTCTCATCTGCCGCAACTATGACAGCGTATTTCTAACCATACTGACATGTTGGTGCCAGGACCACCCTGCGGCCTAGCCAAGTGGGTGCCCCATGTGGCAACGCGTGGCTAAAGCGACGTTAATGAGCAAGCGCTTGGTCGCACCTCATTAGGAGCCTTGCGATTCACGCCGAGATGCTTGCCATGCCTAGTGGCTCTAATGGTTGCACACTGCCAGTGGCCATTTACGAAGTTCCTGTTCCACAAAGAAGAATAAAACAGGCAAACGTCGTTAGCGTCCCGCACTAGTAGGTCGCATTGCCGAGAGCTCACGCACATAAAGTAATTTGCACGCTACTTGCGAGCTGTACTCTTTTGCCTACCTCATGTAGTTAAGTTAGTGCGTGCCTGTCTCAGCCACAGCGAAAGTACAACTTAGGTTTCCGTTCTTCGCGCGGGTCTGCTATTTCGATTATGGAAGTTCTTACACAAATTATTCAGACTTAAATTGAGCTTTTCTTGACTTTTATTTTTACTTTTATTTCTCAACTTACACCCTCAATTTTCTAAGTGGAAAACTGTAGAACTAGGCAAAAAGCGTTCTGTATGCATTCGCTCGATAGTTAAACTAACAACACTTAAGATGATTGTAAACTCTGCAAGAATTGTTCGTTTGACGCAGAGAAAATAAAGCCTCATATCACTCTCCAAAAACCTTGCGTTTTCTTGAAAAGAAAATCGGACGAAACTATACGCTAATTTTAACTCGCCAAATATTTTAGTGACGAATGCGCACGAAATTAAGCGTTTTATTTACACCTGCAACATGCTGCATTTTCTGCTCAACAATTTCCAATTACCTCATTGGAACACCGGAGCATTTCTACTTCGTTAGATTGCTCGAATAAGGTAT
Source organism: Dermacentor albipictus (assembly GCF_038994185.2). Lineage (NCBI taxonomy): Eukaryota > Metazoa > Arthropoda > Arachnida > Ixodida > Ixodidae > Dermacentor > Dermacentor albipictus. The sequence goes on along the minus strand of NC_091824.1, from coordinate 150,585,487 downwards.
AGCTCCGAAAGAAAAACGAATATGCTTCCTATGATTCATTCATGTCCAATCTAGTTTATTTTACTAAGTTGAGTGGAGGCGAGGCTTCTCTAAACTGCACACGTATAATTATGTTGGCGAACACAGCGCCAGCGCGTATAGAAGCACGGGCTGTCCTGCGACGAAAGCGAACTAACCTTTGGACCTTTCAATCTAATCTCATCTCAATAATCACCCGTTAACGCTTTCTTGTACCTGCACTCGTGAGCTCCTCAGAGTTCTATGTATGAGCCATCTATAAATCAACTTCGCCTTTCAAGCCACATAACAGCTTCTGCACATTAAACAGTCACGCTGATCAGTGCGAAGAGTCTCATGTGGTCACTATGGTCAATTTCGTCGTTATATTAGCTTCGTCGTCTGATAGCGCACCGAAACCACATTAACACTAACTTTTAGGAAGAGGGAGGGGGAGGGGGGCCGTCTGTCCGGCAATTGCTTGCCACAAATAGAGCCTGGTGGCCGCCATTAAACCACGGGTACGTGCATTATGCAGCCGTCGCTTTTACGACGTTACATTTGCATACGAGCGGTAATATCCGATGAATTGGGTATTACCAGCATTCACCAGCAATCACCAGCATTCCTTGCAAGCTATTTGAACATATTTTGTACTAACATTTAGCAAAGCACTTACACAATAATTCATTTTTCTCAAAAACACAACATGGTTTCCCGAAAAACTTCTCTTGCGAAACTCAACGTCTTTCCTTTACTCAAACCCTTCATATTCTCGACAAACGTTCATTCGCAGATTGTGTTTTCTTTGATTTCGCTAAGGTCTTCGACAAAATGTGTCAGAAATTGCTTCTATTTGCCCTTAGTAAACCTAATCTTGATCCTAACGTGTTTGCACGGTTTGAACATATTCTCCTTAATCAGTCATTGTATGTTGTGCCAATTAATCATATGTCCTCATTTAGTCCCGTAGACTCTTGTGTACCCCAAGGATGAGTTATAGGCCCTCTTATAGGAGCTTCCATAATAAATACGAGAAGGAGCGTTGTTGAGCTATGCATATGCATCTGTACTGAAGCTTTTCAAATATTAAAAAAAAAATTATTTCTTGCTTTGCCCCTTGGCCTGGATTATAGATTTGCCGAGTATTCCCTTCGCGACAACAGTATAACAGCGCCAAATGACCTCGAGAAATCTGAAAACACTGCCATTATCGAAAACCTCCCTGTACATGCCTCCCCCGCCGCGACTATGTTTAAATGTAAACAAAATTATAGGCTTCATTACAGGCAGTTATACGAAATTTTCATGTGCACTTCTCGTAGAACAATAAAAAGTAGGAAGTGAGCAAAAAAAATATCGAGAAATTGTACGATGACGAACGCATGTCACAAACATACGAATAGGGATTTCACGTAATTTTCCTCCAGAAAAGTCGTTGGCTCTGTAACAGTTATGCACAAATAATGCATCTTACTGAACAATGACTATCATGAATAATTATTTTATTCCTACGCAACATCATATAAGTGCTACTTACCAACCTGAAGTGAATAATTGAAGAACTGTTTTATTATTTGAGGGGAGGCTCTTTGACCTAATGAGGAATAGGAAAGGAATGAAAGTGTGTAGTATGTGGAAGGCGTGTCGCGAGTAGCAAGATCTGCAACCGTCGTAATAGCCCGATTCTCTGGAAAAAATCTGGGATAGAGTTCAAGGCTGCGCAATCGTCTTCTGGGCTGCCCACAGGTCGTATCCACCCATCATAGCTTTGTTTGAACCTGGAGCAAATGTCACTTTACTTCTTGTTCATTCAATTCCAGAACTACATCAAGCACGTACCGACAATCCTTACGCATGCAGTCTCAATTTACCCGTTAAAAACCACAATGGTTCCCGCTGCGATGAACATGGTAGGTTGCTCTTGTTCCAGTCTCGTAAAACATTGCCTGGAGCCCGGTGTGCTCCCGTACACATGCCTTACCGACCAGTCCCCCTTGTATGAGACGGTGCCGTTGTCGTGCCACGTTTGTCATGATGACCAGCGTGTCAAGTTACTCGTACGATTCCCCTCACGTTCTCGGATAGGATAGCAAGGAAATGTCGAAATGATACAACGTTGAAGCAGAGCGAAGTCTGATTCATTCTTTTGGGACTCGACACGACAGCAGCCAGGGACAAAAGATGTGCGGGACGTTCCTCGCATCCTGCACGGCGCCTTTTCTCGTCCTTTGATGCGCACAGACGAACGCGGAACCGGGGAATACTCAGCCTGAACAATGTGTGAAGGCTGTGCTGCAACGAGTAAAAGAAAAGGCTTGCGGTGTGACAATGTGGCGACGCCGGCGGTGCCTAAACAACGTGCCTTTGTATTCAGGCTATGGTGACTCGGAACTCTACTAGTTTTGTTGTTGCTATAGTCGTACGTCCGATGGCTTGTCGATTTTTGGGCTTGTTCCTTTCGTAAACCTGCTTCTTTTCGACTTTACGCAATCGCCAGCTCTCCAAGCGCCCTTTTCTTTATTTTTCCCAACGCGCTGATCTCTCTGTCGCATGCATTCAATTTTCGTTTCGTGCATGAGCTTGTTTTCTTCCGCAATGCGTTACGAAAGTACGTGCTTCGGCTTTTCTGCGCACGACCACCCACCTTAGAAGGTATATCGCTTGCAGAAAGAAGGTTGAGAAACGTTTACGACGTACACGGTTACTGGCATAAGCACCGGGTCTGGAAGGTGGTCCGGGAGGAAATGATCTAACTAGCCCAATGATGTTTCTTTCTTTCTTTCTTTCTTTCTTTCTTTCTTTCTTTCTTTCTTTCTTTCTTTCTTTCTTTCTTTCTTTCTTTCTTTCTTTCTTTCTTTCTTTCTTTCTTTCTTTCTTTCTTTCTTTCTTTCTTTCTTTCTTTCTTTCTTTCTTTCTTCCTTACTTCCTTTCTTTCTTTCTTTCTCCTTCTGTTTCGTTGCAACGCTCATGGTGGTGAAACCTTCTTTATTTTAGAGATGAAATACACGATAGAATTAATAGAACCCTGGTAATACGAGAGTCTAGGTTAATGCGAAGCATCTGCTCGCACAACGTGCAAGAAGAAATATTGTTCGGTAGTTTATTATTCAACTTTCCCGCAAAGTGACACGTGCCTAAGATATGACATCAGGGCCAGGGTTTATGTATTTGAGACACACGTGTTTTTTTTCAGTGGCAATACTACATATTCGACGTAGTTGTTGCATTGAGATGCCCTTCATTAAGATGTTCACCTGTTTATGCTGTCAGTTTGGCACGTTTATGTTGAGATACGCTAGCCCATAGTCAAGTAGCGTGGAGAAGAATAAGTAGCATTCTATGAAGACTGAAGTAGTAGACGTGGCCGCTCATCATAGATGTGTAAACTTCCCTTGCGACACATGAGCTACTGCACTCGTTGTGGTTGCTGTTGGTATAGCGTCCTACTTTATGCGGTCGAGGGCCATTGCCTTCTTCATGAACGCAGGAAACCGTTTGTTTTATAAGTTGGAAACGTCGATGGTAAAGTCACCAGTAACAACCATCAGCATGCCTTTGATATCGTGATATCATCACTACACCTCCACGATGGCATAATTGGCTGAGTTCAATGATGTTAATTTCTGCAGGTCTGTTCTAGTGGTGGTCAGGCTAAAGATTACAAAATAAAACTAAGGAGCTTCCATAATAAATACGAGAGGAAACGTTGTTGAGCTATGCATATGCATCTGTGCTGTGCCTGTAAAACGGTCATTTCTTTTTTGTGAGCGCTTTACAAATTCCAGGATGAATACGTACCTACTTTATTATATTTTGGCGCTTCCTTTGTCTGTTCATCTCATATTGAACAAGGCTCAAGGTCACACTCAGATCATAGAGAGTAATATAAGTTATTAGAAAGTAGTAGTAAACGCGCGGCAACAAAGGCAGAAGAACAGAAAGTTCAGAAACCGCAACTTTACGTACGCAATCCTTGCAAATTCAGGTGAAGCGAGCCACTGTTGTTTTTATTGTTCACCTGCACGCACTCCCATGAAGGGGGCATGTGCTGTGAGTGACAGGCTTGTTTATGCACGTGTTTCATTTCTCTAACTGTTTCATCACTATACGTACAGCACGATATTGTGTGTCGTTCATGACCTTGTTCAATATAAAATGGGCAATGTAGTAATGTAAACAGCGCTTATGGTTTTTACTACGAAAGCTCCATTGCTATGCTTTGCAAAGGCGGAAACGACGCTGTTTGGACATGGCCGGCATGCGTCCAAGCTGACGGAACGAACCTAACCATTGTGGTTAAAAGGTGCGCTCCTGCACCAGGCTCACTACGGTTTATTGAAACGCTTCGTTAAACTGGCCTCTTTATATTGATGTGAATTGACGTTCATTAACAAAGCGACTATGACAACAACAACACTTTCGATATAGCAAGTATACAACTCAACCACACCATTGGTGTAATGGAGTAATATTAGACACAAACACGCACGCGAAAAAAAGAAGGGAAATCAAATGAACATGCTTTACCTCGCGAATCTGATTTTACATTTCGCAGCTTTGTTTTCACTTCGTTCATTTGTTCACTAGCGCTACGCACGTTGACTCTATCCTTATTATTCGCAACCGTGCAGGTATCAAATAAGAAAATGGCGTTTGGTTGGCCTCCCTCTACTTCTTCTCTTTATCTATTTCCCTCGCTTTCATTCATATATGACAAGAAACTGCTTAATGCTAGTCATGTTATGGGCAGCGTTTCACATAAAAGCAAGGCGCAATTTACTGCCAGCCTATCCGATCTGTATATTCGGGTCGCAGATTCTTTGAGGTACTTAGTAGGATGAATACTGCTTATCATTGACTGCTGCGAAATTATGTATTTCGAACTTTTTTTTTGCTATTTATCGGCGTGCTACGTAAATTCGCAGAATATATGAAAGTACGTTACATACGTTCTTAAATTTATGAACGACATCCCGCATACTTAAGCATGGTTCCAGATAGAGACCTGAAAAAATTTTTACAGATTATTATATAAACATATGTGGAACACTGTTCCAGCTGTACCAAAAGGTGTTTCGCTGTAACACAGCTACATATGTTAATAGGGGTGGTTAAAAAGTAAAAGTAAAAAAAAAATAATTCTATTAAGTAAGCCGAATGCCGTTCTATAAATTCGGTTCCGGCTAATGGGTAGCAGTGTACCCATCAGCTGGAACCGAGTTGCGAGTAGGGAACAGCAGCGCATGCCTCTGTTAACAATAACACAGCATTCGCATCATCCTTTGCATTTGTCTTACGACCGATTTTCATGTTTCATTGAGCAGTGCGGAGAAGGCGGTCCTCGCACACTCTGGTGAGTGTGATGATGCTGGTGGTGTCATGTTTGGAAAGGGCAGTTCTAACCGCGGCCTTGTTACGTTAACTACACGAAAAGGTGCAGCGTATACTTAATATCATGTAGAAACGGAACGGTGACTGAAAGAGCCAAACTCGAAGGGGAAAATTTCGGTTGAGGTGGAGCATTGGCTCTTTATCTATCTTTCGTCGTGTTAGCACGAATAATCGTCACCATTAGTCAACCAGGATCAATGAAAATCTAATTTCTATCTACTAAGTGGTCTCTGCTTAGTAGAAGCTATATTACGGTAATCAAGCAACCGAAAACGATGCAATGTGACGGTGCAGCTACGTGTCAGATATTTGGCGGTTCATATTTATTATGCGAGGTTGCACGTTTCGGCCACCAGAACGCTGACAATTGGCTGGATTCTTTCATGTCTCTGATATGTCACGTCACCGCTAAACTTGTACATGATATCAGTCGGCAATCAACGAGGTAGTAAGGTGACGACGCTGAAATTAATTCTTAAAACGCTTCTCCTCCCACGATTGCACAATATTCAGAATTGCAAAAAGCTCCGAGGCTTCGCGTTTTTCTTCTGTTTCTTTCATTTTTTTTTTTCGTTCTACGAGGTTTCGACGCTCGTATCTGGGCGTGATTTGGAAGGCGTCGCTCGTGCGCAGCTCCTGCTTGTGACAACGTGTACGCACGCTCCAACCCTACTTTTCTACCCCTGCAGCTAAATGGCGTTTGGCGGAGATAGCGCCTGCAACCCCATCTTCTTTGAAAACCGCCTCAAGGAAGAGCGGCAATTGTCAATAAACTCTCAACGACACTGCCTATCTAAACAACGATGGGTACCAACGTCGTGGCTCGTTAAGGTTGTCCCGCGAGAGACATCATTTTATACGGACGCCGTTCGCTTAATGATGCCAATACATTTACACTGCTTTGCCTTGCTTATGTTGCCGCGCAGAACAGGAAAATAAACCACCAAAGTGATATTTAAAAAAATGTTTTAGAACAAGAGCAAGTGTAACATATTTTTCACCTTTCCTGGACGCAAGTATTTGAGAATGTTCTAAACAAGAAGGAAATCTTCAATAAAGTGCGAAAGATATATCTAATACAGCCGCGTTAAGTCGTATTGACATGTACAGGAGGAGATAATAAACCTCATTACGCTTTCATTGATTACAGTGTGCACTATCTAACATTATTTTCCTGTTTAATGCTCTGTAAGATCAAGTTCATCGCATACAAAGAAAACAGCAAGTGCGCAATAACCAATTCCAGTCCTGCCTTCAAGACAAACACACACACATGCACAAATGCACAAATGCACAGATGCACAAATTAGGCATTGTCTGCATTTTGTTATACGATAACATTTAAGATAATGAACTGCCGTTTGCGATCATGGTATTATTATGTTGCATTATAGAAATACATTTTCGCATGACAACTGTAGCCGGAATGTCCTAAACAAAGCCCTTCTTAGCGGAGGTTTGGTCGTCTACGGAAAAAATATAATAATAGATCCTGTGGAAGCGCAATGACCCTACAGTTCATATATGAAAGCGTTACAATATGTTCGACAAATTCAGCGTTCCGTCGTTTGTGTAGAACGTGTTCCAGATTGATGTTTTTGTGAGTGAAAAAGACTGATAAGTTCAAGCGCTGAACGAATTGGTCTATTCATTCAATACTAAGCTTTGTTAAAAGGAAAAATTCTCATCCATCCGTCTGAACCAGAACGTGACCGATGACACCCATACCGGTGGCTCAGAACGAAGGCTTGGCTGTTGAGAAACAATTTGTCGCAGTGTGGGACTGTCCGTACTTCCACGAAACTGGTTGTACTGAGGAGAATACGGGAGGCAATTTAATTTGGTGAAGGTCTTTGTATTTAGTACCAGTTCCGCGCAGTGCACTTTCTTGTCAGGCAAGATATGCTCTCAGTTGCACGAAGCATAGACATACATGCACAAACAGTTAGCTCCATGAAACAATGTTGTTCTAGGATATTTTCACATGCTGAAGTCTAAAGAGAATGGAGAGAGTCCTTGTTGTAAGAAAATATTACTAATAGCAAATATGAAATCTGACATTTGTACAGGGCTTTTGCACAGAACTTGTGTTAGTGAGTGTTACATCTTCCAACAGTGATGATACCTTGTCAAGCAGTCCTATATTCATTTTCATAGCTCATTCTTCTAATGTTCAAGCTCTGATTAAGACACCTCTGTTGCGCATTCGAGGAGCTTTAGCACAATTCTAGCCTTTAAATAGCAAAATGCATTTATTCAAGAATTATGCGCTATGAGCCCGGTGAAACTCATGTCCATAATGGGAAAGCAGAACTACCGGCCGACGACCAGTCAAAACAAAGTTAACTTCACATGAAGCTGCAAAATGATGTCCAACCGAAAAGGTATCGTGTTCGGTTCGTGTTCAAGTTTGAGCACTTCTGCATATTTTCTGGTTCAGGTTCAACTCCGGTGAAAAATGTATTGGTTTGAACCAGTTTAATCTGGTTAATACGGGTTCATAACGATTCATAAATAAGGAAAATGAGAAGGCTTAGAAAATAACTTTTTCAGCCTCACATCCGAATTTATTTCAGCAAGAGATCAGTTAGTCGGTCAACAAATTTTATTAAGGTTCTAAAGAACTAATATACTAAGTCGTAGTTGCGGGCCGCTCCCACGTTACTTTACTTCTACCATTATTATGCACGAAACTGGATTAATTGGGACCCGAGGCGTACTGTGATTTGTTTTCGAGGGCTACCATGCCCATTACGTTGAGAGCACATTTATTTCCACTTATTTTTTCAGTTAAGCTGCTTTACACCAGCGTGCGCCTCACCCTTTAGAGTTTAGGTACCAAACTCAGCGACCCAGTCATTCGTGATAGGCGTTGCCTTTTCAATGAACCTTGTCATTTGTACAGCCTGCAACCGATTTCTAACGACGTACCCACGCAAGTTCCTTTATTTCAGAGGGCTTAAATACAGACACTACCACTTGCTTTTCGCTTAAGTGTCTGAATTACCACGCCTGCCGCGTTAAGAGCTTTTGCACTGTTTTGTAGTTTGTTGTATAGTAAATGGAGATCACTTTATAAGATGTGGCCCTGCACCCAAAAAACATTGTGATACGTTATTGGTACGTTCTTTCGCCACGTTGTTAATGCAAAAGCATTATATGGCCCATTTAGCGAAAAAGCCGGCGGCGTCTTCAGCAGCGAAGCTTCCCGTTGGCTGCGACGGCACCTCTCGAGCACGCCTAGCGGCCTTGTGACGCTGTCTCATCCGTTTACTGGCGAGGGCCTCGACGGAGCAGGGTGGGCGAGAAGGGGCAGCTGAGGCCGTGGTATTCCATGAGGGAAGAGGGCATTGCCGCGACGCCACGTCATCCTCCCTCTCACTCTGGGAAGCCTGTGTTTTCCTCGCGCTTCTTGTCCGCGCAAGCTCGCACCTGCGTCCTAATTGCGCTGCGATCAGGCCAAATTGAAACGCGCGAAGTGTATCAAAGCTCTCGCTTGCGCACGAGCAGTTCATAATACGAAGGACCGCTAAGCGGTGTTCAGTTATTGTAAATCTATTGTATATGGCTCCCTGCGAGAGCCACATACAGCAACTCCATAGGTTACTGCTTTCGCTTTCACAACTCATAAAAGTGCTTAGGTGCCCTCGGAATATACTATTCGTTTCCCAAGTGAACAAATATATACTACAGTGAAAGCACAAAACATATACTTGACATTTGAACTAACGCCCCTATTAGTGGCAAAAGGTAGAGAATAGACAATAAATCAGATTTAAAAACTGCATTTGCAATTTCTGTTGCTGAGTAAATTTCATCTGTCAGGTATGCAGACTGGATCCACACTGTGTGACATATTTAGCCGGATAAATGTAGATGTCACGGTTCGTTTATGGAAAGTGACTTAAAATAATGTCGCTGTCCATGTTTTCTATTCAAATGAAGGATGAGAGCGTTTGATTTCAGAAGTGAAAGAAGAATGTATATTTACGTATAGAAAGTGGAAAGAAAACACACATAAACAAAAGATAGCAAAAAAGGATAAAGAGCACTCTGCACTGCTTATAACAAACACAGTTCTCATTAATCAAAGTCACCGCTATTCTAATCCTATACTTGTTAGGTGCGTCCGAATACACAAGGACAATAGAGTGAGAGCGGGGTGCGGCTCACCAACAGTTCTGGCACATGGTCGCGTAGGTGAAGAGCGCCGAACCGTGGTCAACGGAAGGCACCGGTCGCTCCTTGAGCGAACTCTAGGTTGCCACGCGTTAGGACCTTGTCCTAGCTGCGGAGGCTAGGCAGTCCAGGTTCTGCCAGTAGGAGTCTGGAAGCTCGGGCCCGTGGCCCGACAGCTTACTCCCGCTCCCGGCGGACCCTGACTTCTTCAGTGCTCACTTGCGTCCGAACACCACCACGCCTTTCTAGGGTTGTTGTTGTTGTTGTAGTTGTTGTTGTCCTGAGTGGCCGTGGCACATACCCACAGTGGGGGATTGGCCATGAATCGGGTGGTTAAATCAGGTGCAAAAATATGGCGATAAGAGAGTTAACAATTTGAACATTGGAGTTTAAAAGTAAACGTTTTGTGTTTGGTCTCTCCCTGATCTCTTCTTCTTCCTTCATTTTCTTCTACGCCACCCATCGTGTACGGCCCTTAATGGTTCCCTTCGTCTTAGTATTTTGTTTTGATGGCGTGTCAGCTAAGTGTCGCTTCTTCGTTGTCGGGTTCTTGCGCCCACCCATTCGCTCTCGATGTTAAGTTGTCTTCGCCGCACCGCTCGCTTTATCTGCGACACTGGCTTCGCGCACTGTCACGTACTAACACACAACAAAGTGGCTCGGACCAAATCAGGTTTGACTTTTTTTGGCATTACTTAAACAATGCATGTAGCGACCTCACTTTCTCCTGAACGCAGGCGTAAACTGCCTCACAATCAAAAAGAAATACCACTATAGAGAGAGCTTACAGTTACATAACTGTAAGCTAATACATTTTTCCTAGAACTACTTGTGTCGTAATCATCATATTATTTGTACGTGCGCATACTAGCATGGCTTCGACTATAGTACAAATCCGCGCGTTTGTAACAATTGCTTAAGATCAAATTCTATATCGGCTTATTTTTTTATAATGTCTGCGCTAAGGATTTTAAGTATTGCACCCTGTCTTCACCGCCGATGGCTGGCTGGGCATCTGTCAAGCTGTCATTAAGCAGCTTTTTTCTCGGTGACCTTTATTCCCTGTACGGTCTTTTGTTTTGGGAAAAAATAATGTTTTTGATTGATTGATTGATTGATTGATTGATTGATTGATTGATTGATTGATTGATTGATTGATTGATTGATTGATTGATTGATTGATTGATTGATTGATTCGATATATTGATTCGAAGTTCGCAATATCGCTTAATAATAGTCGAGAACAGCGAAACAAAGTCCGATTACCGCTCTGACATTTTTTACCTGTCGCCATCTGGCGCTTAACATGGAGAATTACGGCGAGAACTCGATTACGCTGAAAAGTAGCCGCAGTAGCAGCCACTGAAACAGCGCGAGCACTGCGCGATTGTTCCTGAGCACAGCAAATGCCAGGAGCACAACCAGTGACGGTGACGCTGTCTAGGCTGTAATCGCTGACTATGCCTACAGTCATGCTCTAAGAAACATGTCTACACTATATACAGTGGTGCCCCAAAGAAGGCCCAGGAAACAAGCAACTCTCACTGCATCAATGTAAGAAGTAAAACCTTGTTTGAAACCTTGCAAGTAACAGCTGGCTTTAGAACAAATAATAAAACAGCTTACATCTTAACTATTTTTCTATTTCTAACTAAATAAACTGTATTACTATTGCGCCATTTTACTCACTATTGGTAGCTCTAGCTGCAGCTGTTACAGCTCAACAGAAGAAAATACGACGAAAAAAAGCACGGAGCACCGAAAGAATTAATGCATGAAAAGAGGTGCGAGGAACTCCAGACTGCGCGGCCGCATTCTTCGCTCAATGAGCCGTGGAACACGTAGCATTTATGGTAGTTCCGTCGCTTCCTATATCTAATGCCACCACAGACAAAACCATCTATGATACCGTGTGGCGCAATCATAGATCAACTGCACCAATATTCACAATCACAGACGTGGAAAAGTTTGCGATCAAACAGTCTGAACTTTTACAGACTTAAAGCTGAGGGCTCAGTCAGCCAATGAGATCTCTGTAACCAGTCACATGGTGGTCTCCAAGGCAGCACTCTGGGCACAGCACCATATTGTCACAACCGGTTTCGCCTGCTAACATCAACGCAGCGGGATACACGGTAGTAGAATATCAACAACAAAACCCTGGGCTTTGCTCGAACTTGTTTGAAGCGGCCTCTCTGTAATGTTCCGGTTCAGGTTCAGTCGCAATATGGCGAAAAGATAGCGGTTTGGTTCGGTTCCCATTCAGCTGAAAATAACAGTTCACTTGAGGTTTTGGTTCAGTTCCGGTTCAATTCGACGCCCTGGTTACAAACTCAAAAAGTAAATGAAAAACGTGCCTGCCGCAATAAGCAATAAGAAGTCGGAACAAATAGACTACAATGGTTCTAACTCTAAGAGCAAAATGCACAGTGATTGTGGTTTATTTTTGCCTTGTATATACGTCAAACAACCTGTTCTCCATATTTTCAACCTCTTTTGAACAAATAATAAGGAGTGGCTGTCACCCTGCTGTGGCCTTCTCTACAGGGAAGAAAACACGAGACAAAGAAGAATTATTAAACAGACGTACTACATTTGACACGGAAAAGGTTCAAGAACTTGGGCGTGTTTCGTATAATAGACAAGTGAGTCAGGACTTTTCTCGTTCTTTCTTGCGTCTTTATTTCTTGCTTCATGGTATTCTTGCACAAATGGAAACCGAGAACCGACCGCCACAATGTCTTTCTCGAAAGGAATTCGGTGTTGTCGCCTAGCCTCAAAAATACCAGTCTCAAAAAATGCTCCTAGCCAATGTCTTTCACAAAGAAAAAAAGAACTACTTTTTAAATTTTGCATTTAGATAACCCACCATGCTGTTTCGAGTATTGCGGAGGGAGGACGTAGTCACGTAGGATGCATACAAGAGACATTTCACGAAAAAAAAAAGAATTTGATGCTAAGAAATAGGAAAATAAAAAGTCGCCTTCCAACGCACGTGTCATTCTCATGCACATTGCAGCAGCCTCAGAAAAAAAGGCATACAAGAGCTATGCGCCTTTTGTGAATATTTTAATTGCATCTCAGTAGAACATATTAGGTTCGAAACAAATGCTTTTGTTAACATTTCATTTATTATATGCTAAATAACTGCGACATCTTTGACCATATTTGGAGCAGGTATGCATTCCCACCGAGAGCGTAGACAGTAAGAACTCGCCTAGTTCTGAACAACTTCATACGTCCATAGCTAAAACACGTTCCAAGCAGTCTTCCGGGCGAATGTTGTAAGGGATGCCTTATCTTGTTTTTTACGGGTGCTTCGGCATCGTAAGTTAACAAACTGCAACCACGTGTTTACTTCTTTGTTTAATTATTGTACTTAGTGGTTTATTTTGTGTTTGGTTATTTATTTTGTATATATTCACCCTCCTATGTAATCATTTTATTTGAGCCGTTGATTTTGACATGTACTGTGCAGATAAGCGCGAAGGAGCAGCCGGTAGCGTCCGCAATATAAAACACCCCAGGACACACATAACACATCGTTTAAGGTCGATCTTACTTCAAGAGGGTGCAGAGAGATTCAACACGCGTTAATTATCACGCAAGAAGCAAAGAAAATGCCTCTAAGGGACTAGCCAAGAAGAAAAAGATCTTGTCCACAATTCTGTATAATCTGCACACAAAAATGTAAGAAAGCCACCAGAGCAAGACGTCAATCACGGGCCATCAAAGAGAAGTGCACCAAGAGAAAACGTGCACAGCCGAGAGTGAACGCCACACACTAATCAATGGCGCACACCGAATGAGGCACCAAGTCGGCCGAATTGTGGTGGTTGCCCGAGCTCAAGATCAACTCGTGATGGTTCCACCCAAGTTCGCCCGGCAAAGTCGAAAGCAAAGAGCAACAGATGACGGACAATGCGTGAGTGACAGCGAGTATAGAACAGTGCACACCATTAGGGATCTGTGTTTTATTAGAATTGAGGTGCGTTCCTCTGATGACGATTCCCTTTCTTTGCTGTCAACTGTTCATTAGCTATAGGACTGGATGTGCCTTAATGCTCGCTGCATAAAACACGTTTTATTCAGCGCATGTATGCAACTGAGTAAAGTCAACAAGTAAAAGCAGCACAGTAACTACATGCGCAAGAACTGCTTGCTTTTGGGAAAAAGTGCTGCAGGCTATTAGATAACTAGTAGATGGAGCCGATCTTCTCAGACTAAAAGGTACCTTATACTCGCATGTAAATAAAAAAGGATCGTGTTAACGAAAATACAACACTTGTAACGAGAGAGGACTAGACCCACAGTACGATGCTATGAGTCAATCGACAACGCTAATGCGTGTCTCATGGCTAATAGATGGACGTTGTAGCGACCTCCGTTGATCTTAGTAATCTAGGGAAATGTGGAGTAGCAGCAATTAGTGCAAGAAGATGGTGGCCTGGGGAGCGCTGATTGCTCGGTAATGGTCGCTTTCTACTTTCTACGATGTACAGAGTCGCTTTCGACGAGACGGCTGCTTGATCGCATCTCTCCTCACTCTCACCACTCCCTCTCACATGTGGCAGTCACTCTGTCGAATCTGGCTTGTAAAAAATTATTCACCGAGTGGCTGAATCAGAACGCAGCGGCCGAAGTTCAGAGGAAACGCGGTGAACCCGACAAGTACACAGCAGTGCTTTTATGGATGGCTGTTTACCGAAATGATGTCTTCTGCGTTATTTAAATTGTTACTGCTTGCAACATGTCCAAGTTGTTCTGCTTAACGGTGCGTCTTATTGTTTCTTCCTTTCTTTCTTGAAATCGATCTCAGTCCTCTTCATCCTGTAAATGTCTAGATTGTGGAAGACCAACTCTTATATGTGTTAGTGTCACTCACAGATTTCCGAGCACGGCGAACTAAGCGCAATGCAGGAACAGAAACTGTCTTACCTAACAAAAAAAAAACACGGAAGGTGGGTAGTACAGCCGGCGGACATGAGCCTCCGGTCAGTCACACGCACTACCGGAAGTCGGTGTCCAGAGCATACATAGCCTATGCGTTACGCGTTTAATAAGATATCCCTCCTGTTGTTGGAAGAGGAGCACACGACCCACATCTGGCGCAGACAGCAAAGGAGGTTCAGGTCGCACGGGCGCCGGTTTGTTTACCTCGACGCTCAGGAGAGGCGGAAGTGCGGACAGACGGAATAAAAAAGAAACAAATGTCAGCGCACTACGCGACACAAGCCATCCTGGAAACCATGCGCGCACGATGATATGCGTAGCAGCTGTGTCCGCACTAGCGTTGGGATACCAAATATTGCTGAACATGCAGCTGTTGTTGCTTTGTAGCGTTTTCGTCTTTAGATCACCTTATTACTGAAGGAGCAGCTGGTGGGAATCTTGATAGAAGTTGGGCAGGGCTGAAAGAGTTAACTACCATAAAATATCTAGGAAAAACTATTAGGCTATATGATCCCTGCTTTTTCTCTTTCTTTTTTTCTTTCTCTCTCTCTCTCTCTCTTTTTCAAGCGTAGTGGCATAGTGTCTGCGTAGATTGACGAAAAAATATGTCAAAAGAGAATACTCAAGTTTTCGAAGAAGGATCGTCAATAGAATATTGCCGAGTGTGTTTCTTTTATGATTGTGTGTCACTACTGCATGACCATCATGTTACTGTCCTTAGTTTCTCGTGTGCTGGTAATGTCAGATGGCGTACGTGGACCAAACAGTCGCGCTCTTTCAAAACAGATAGGCGGGTATATCACTAAGATACGTGCAAGCTCAGAGATGTTTGCGGCATGCGCTAGAGTAACCCTGATCGTCAGCGTTGCACCTGGAAAGCCAGGCGGCGTCGCAATAAATAACGGAGTGATGAGTGGTGGGGGGGTCTTCCGACGACCATGCTTGCTGCCATCGCGGGCGAAATTTTTATGGACATGAGTTAGCGCAATAAAGTTGTCCCGTTAATTTTGTCGGTTCCGCTTTCTTGCTTCACTGCGCGTCCCCCTGCCGAATTGCGCCGTCACATTTACGTGAAGAGCTAATCAAACATAACTCTGCAAGAATTTTCGCAGACTATGAGGCCTATAACGGAAAACTATTCCAATCTGAATTTACTTCAATCTTCTGAAGTGAAATTTACGTAACTGCAGGCATAAGCATCAGGCTGACCCCCGGCGCTGTTTGAACCACCCAATAAAACGCTCTCCTCGTTTATTAGTGTCCGATGGGATGAGGGCAGACGGTAAATGCAAGATAAAATGAAATCACAGTATTGATGAGACGACGTGCGTGAGACAGCAAATCGACTGACTAAACATATAAAAACAAAAATGTCTAGAGTTTTACGCTCTTTTGATGGGCAAGGCCAGGGACCTAGAATCCGCGTTAATGATACAGGGCCTTGGTCAAGCAAGATGTGCTCTAGACATTCCACGGCGCCCCACTTGTCACAACATCGGTTTGTGGTCTCGCCGTTGCGAAAAAGAAGATTGTTCGTGTA
This sequence comes from Dermacentor albipictus, assembly GCF_038994185.2. Lineage (NCBI taxonomy): Eukaryota > Metazoa > Arthropoda > Arachnida > Ixodida > Ixodidae > Dermacentor > Dermacentor albipictus. The sequence continues at coordinate 150,569,424 of NC_091824.1, read as the reverse complement.
GGCAGTCTTCACTCGAAGCCGCTGATGGAGGGTCTCCAGATGCCGTGGTAGACATTGTGGTAGCCGTGACTGTAGTTCTGCGTCGACGTTGAACAAAAACGCTACACTACCTGAACTTTCTTCCTTTTTTTTCTTCTGCACACCTTCTTCTAGGGCCTTTTTTCTCCTTCGTCCCATTCCCTGCAGAAGAGCATGTAGGCGAAAATACGCTGACTAAACACTCTCCATTTTCAATAAAGAGCTTTCGCTTTCTCTGTCATCGTTTATAGGAGGTCACTTTCGATTGATTTCAAAGCGAATTGCATTGCCTACTTGCACTGGCTTTTCTTTTCTATCTTTATGACGAGAGGTGAGGAGCACGCAGAATTGGGGATGGTTTCGCCGGGGTAGAGCTAGCGCAGTGATAGTGGATAATCGGATGAAGAACGTAGTGCCGGGATCTGGAATTAGCCCCCTCGCCTTGTTTGGCTTGCGGTGGCAGATCGAAAATCGCGTTGGCGTGCAACGGGAAATTCCTAATGCCGCTAACACGGATCCACAGTGAAGGAGACTTGTCAGCTTGATGTCCTAGACCTGATCTAAGGGCTCGACAATGTTATACTGTCAGGTAAAATCTTTTATTACATACAAATAAATTTGTTCTCCCCTGCAGCTCCAAGTACCCAGTGAAAGCACGATTGGTAGGCAGACGTTTCCTATTCATTTCGGAACGAGGCAGTCTTCGACCATTCCGAAATGTGCAGTTTTATTTCCGCATATAAATGTATCTTTATTGCATGCGCGTCACTTTAACATAGTCGGTTTTCGAAGTTTTGTGATGTCGCGTGACACAGTGGCTTTGATTTTGGCCAATCTGAATAATAATAATAATAATAATAATAATAATAATAATAATAATAATAATAATAATAATAATAATAATAATAATAATAATAATAATAATAATAATAATGCGTCCTATGTCCAGAACAATTGCCTAGAAATTATAAGCAGTAAAGTAAAACCGCGGCAGTGTCTTCACCGGAACATAGAAGCTAGAAGTGATCAACAATTGTGGAAATTTTAGCTCTAGCCTTAGGATTGGTTCTCTCGTTTGAACACAGTTGATATTAAAACAGCAAAGTAAAAACTTGGGTAAGCTGGTTTAACCTCATGAAATATTTGGCACGATACCAGCGAAACCAGGCAAAACCAAGCGTGCACAAATGGAGTGTATATCATTTGTTGCCATTATTTCCTGTCGTGTGTCAGAGATACTAACCTTAAGGTGTGCCTGCAGGTACGGGAAAAAAAATCTGTGCAGTCTTGCTTTTGCAATCGTCTCTGCGCGTTTGTGAGCACTCCATGATTGTGAATAGTCAGGCAGAGTGTAATTAATGCCACAAATTCTATTGTGCATCCTTTTCTACACTCCGGAGCTATCTGAATAACGTGATCTCGTATGTTCCTAAATGCAAACAGACTTGCCGCGAGAACGGTTCGTGTAACTGACATAGTAAGGCTATATCCAGTGAAGCGTTTAAACAGTGATCGCTATTAAGCGTAGCCTCCACGCAAGTTCTGCCTCCTCTTTTATGGCACAGCTGCTACAGATGTAGATAAACGCGGTCATAATACTCACAGAGTAGGATATTTGCTCTATCCGACACCTATAATGTAAGTCAACCAAAACAACCACACAAAGAGTAGCGCAAAATAAAAAGAAGGAAAGGCAGGACGACGCGAGCTGAGTTCTTCGTTATTGTTCGCGACCTAGTCTGCTTAGCGATGCATCTTTTTATGTGTCAATACATCCTTATACCCTCAATACATATTCAGGTTGACTTTATCGCCGAAACAACGAAAAAAAATGACCTTACTTTTTTTATTACAGCAGAGTATGACAACAATGCCGATTGGAGGTCAGTGTGGCATGCAGCTACCGTAAGCTACCTATGTCTCCGATAGAACTTATTCGAACAACTCGCTACACGTTAAGAAAATTCCAGATAGCGTGCGTGAAAGCAGCTCTAGTGCATGGGCGCCGCACAACAAGCCACCTTAATCAGAGAACTATGTCCTCGCGCCGACAAAAATACAAGTCCAACCACACTCCGCGAGTGCACTTTGCTACACAGCCTTTGCGGCACGTACCGGCTAGGTGCTCCCTAATGAGGCCGCTGTTTCGCCTCACCCCACGCCGCTGTATTCGACTTCAGAAGAGAGGTACAGGCTCCCAAGTTTAGCCGAAAGCTAGACAGAACGAGAGCACCAAGAAGAAAAACTTGCGACACATTTTTGTGCACGTTTATTCTTTCCTCTTTCTATCTCTTTCAGTTTTACCTGCGTAACGAGACGCGAAAGTGCCAGCTGGAGTTTTCGTGTGTGAGGTGTGGTGCGCCATCTAGTGTTTTTCTTGCAATGTGTATTTCTTCGTGCTTCTGAACGAATGACTCGAGGCAGGCGTAAATGGAGCCATAACTCCAACTTCTACTCCCGTGAGCAAAACACACGATTCAACAACACAGCCGACTTTCGTCTGCGCCTATGAACGCAACTTGAAATTGAAGACTACAGTCCGATCTTGGCGTTACAGAAGTTACGGTACACTCGTGATTTTGAGTCTGTGCTTCTAAATGATCAATAAATCCAGATTTTTTAAAGTTTAACTCTGCCATGCAGTACGTTTGTTCATAATACCACGTGATATAGGGGATGATAATTTTTAAGTTTTCCAGAATATTTAAAGATCACCTGTGGTAGACAGCATCATTTGTTTCCTTCAGCTGTATTCTTAGAATACGCGGACATTGCTAGCACGAGAAATCTAAAGACATGTTCAACTACTTAACAACAATTCACTAAATAACTTCCCTAAAGATTGGGAAGGCTTTGTGAATATCATTTCAGCCATCTTGATAAGTACAACAGCCGAGTTCAACAAGAGCGCCTGTAGCTGCATTTTATCAGCAGTTTTCATAGTCGTCTCTGTTGGCATTATTGTTGCTGTTTTCGTCATCGTAGTCATCATGATTGTCGTCCGTCGTCGAATTTCCTAATATGCATTTCAGCTCATCATTCCATAAAAAATTGCTGCCTCTTTTAGCAGTCCGCTGTATCGAAGAGAGGCAGACTATTCCAATGTTTCAGCAGATACCGAAGTTGAAGCAAACGGAACTATGGAATACTAAAGGAAGTAAAGCATGAGAACTTTAATTAATTCGTTTTTACAATTTTTCTCCTTGTTTTTCAGCTCGAGGACATATCAAGGGGACCGCAATTTGTGCATACTATAGGCGTATTTGCGCAGGGCCACACATGGTGGGTTAATTTTCTAGTTGTCTTCTGCTCGTTTCCTTTGTTCCTTTCTCCAGGGAATCATACAGTGGTCCACTGTTGTAGCCCTGCCGGTTATCTAAATCTTCAGACAACACGAAAAACGAAAAACTGAAAGAAAAAGAAAAGAAATCCTGCAGGCAAGCGCGATAGAACCATGCGTGTAGAAACGAACCTTCTCTCTCGGTCCTGCCTCATTTTATTCCGACTGCTTTATGGTCCAATTGAGCTGTTAGCTGTTTCATCTTTCCCACTTTTGTTTGGTAGTATCTGAAATTGTTCCCGCACTGGGCATTTTTGCTGTTTTTGCTGCGCTTTTCTTTCTTTTAGGTTCTCTGTATTATTTTTTCTACTGCAACTTTTGCGCTTTCAGTTTTACATTCCGCGTGCACATAAGGCTCATCACGTTCAGATATTTTCACCCTTGCGTTCTTTTTCCGCCAATTGATGAGAACGCAGAAATATTGCTGTTTCATTAACGTTACCCGCCGTGGTGGCTCAGTGGTGACGGTGTGGCACTACTAAGCCCGATGGCACGGAGTCGAATCATGGTCGCGGCGGCCGCATTTCGATGGGCGTGAAATACGAAAACGCCCATGCACTGTGCATTGGGGGGACGCGTTAGAGGATCCCAGGGGATAGAAGTTATTCCGGCGTCCCTCACTACGGTGTGCCTTATAATCAAATCGTGGTTTTCGCACCTAATATTTATTCTAGCAAATGTTTTTCTCGAGGAGCAGCATGGCTTAACATGTATTTTCTTTTTCCCCTACCGTATCCGCATACCACAAGCTTTTGACAACGACTGTATGTTCAGCTTCCTGCTTCTTGGAACGCTCGAAAAAGTGCACCAAGGCAAAGGATGGTGAAAGACACAATGCGGGCGGTGACATGCAAATAAAATTTTATTGAGGAAAAGGATCATATCTGCCGGGTGTCGCAGTTAACTTGGACCAAAGTTTTAAAAAAAACAAAAGATATAGAGAAATCGTATCGACTGCATAGTAGCGGCACTCGTGTGTTCTTAAAGCCAGTATTTCTTTCATAACGAAGTACTAAATAATTACTTTATTTTAATTAGTCAACCATTTAGTTATTGCTTGAATCGCGAACATATCATTTACAATGTTCTAGGGCACCCTAAATATTCTCCAAATCAAGCATTTATTTGTGCTGAAGGGCGCGTGGTTTTTTTTTTCCAAGAAGAAAGAAAATCCCGCAAAATACGCGAAATATGAAATAGATGCGCGATCGTGTCCCACTACTCAAGCACCTCCAAGCAACCTTTGAAAGATATACGACTGCATTTGTTTATCGCTGCATCGAACATGGCTTCTTCATGCAGGATGGCTCGAGAGGTATCGTGACCTAACTAGCGTCTTGAGCGGTTAGTTTCATCTGCCACTTATAGCCCGTGCTCAAACAGGTCACCGTCTGATGCCCAATACAGTACTTGCTTCTTTCCAACACTTGAGCTGTTGCAGCTTTGACCAACGATGTTGGAATCTCGCGGCAGACTCGGCTTATTTTTTGCCTTTAGGGCACCCAGTGTGGTACTTTCGCCGATATACGCGCGACCTTTCACGTATCCCCACAAGAAGTCCAATGGTGTCACGTCCGGCGAACCTTGGAGGCCAGGGTACACTTCCGTGCCGGCCACTCTGCTGTCCACGAAAAAGCTTGTCGAGCCACGCTCGAGACTGACTACTACTATGCGAAGCAGCACCGTCGTGTTGAAACCAGATGTTCCGAAGGTGTGCAAGTGGAACATTGCAACAGACGTCGTTAGGGGGGCGGCCCTCGAGGATGTCGCTGATGTAGCGTTGCGTCGTTAGTGTGTTGTCAAAAAGGATGAGTCTGATGATGCTGCTTTCAAAAATACTGCACCACACATTGAACAACCACTGTTATTGGTGTCACGTTTGTGCCAGCTAGTGGGGATTCCTACCACTCCAGTAGGGTGCGTTGTGAAGGTTAACTTGTGCGTTTCTGAAGAAGTTAGCCTCATCCGTCCAAAGCACGCAAGTGAGGCAGCCCGGTTCTTTACATTTCGTGAACATCGAATTGGAAAAGTCAGGTCCGTTTTAGAAATGTGACTCTTCAAGTTTTGGATGAAATGTACATGGCACGGGTGCATATGACCCATTTTTAACATCCTCCACACTGACGACCTTGAGGTTGTGGCCTTCGCATTGGCGTCGCGCACAGTACCGGGAGGATTACCAGCAAAGAATGCCAAAATATCCATTTCCACTTCTTGAACTACCATCGTAGTCTTGTGTCGCTTTCTTGTGAAGCTACCCGTGTCGCAAAGGACATCGCACGTTCTAAGTATTGTTGATGAACTAGGGCGTCCTCCACAAGTCATGCCCGGAATAGCTTGGCTGCCTTCCTCTCATCGTCGTTCGGCGCCCCCAGAGCCAGATTTTAGCATTCTGATCATTCGTGGAAGGGCATGACTGTCTTCCTGAAGAGCAAGTCACTGGCGTGGTACCGTTGAGATTTCCCGTTACTATCTACGAACTGACACGTCAAGCAAAAATGATTTACGTAATCGACAACAGCATATGCTAGCCGCACAGATCCGCCAAAGTGCATTAGATGGACAGAGCCTGCGCAAGGCTTGTTTTTGTTGCTAAAGGGAACAAAGGAAACCTACGTTCCGGGCGCACCTATCTACAGAACAAGATGAGTGCGCAAAATTACAGTCCCAAGTGTGCCGTCATGGTTTCCCGGCTTCGAAATGCATCCCCCCTCCTCCTACGCCTCCGCTACGCTTATCAATGCGTCATCGGCGGGTTCTCATGATGTAACGACCATCACATAGCGTGAAGCCCTGTAATTGAGCTGCCTCCGCCATAGCAAAGCCGTGTATCCATGGCTATTCGCTTGCGAGCGCTTGGGAGCGGAGCGCCAGTGCGTTATCTTTTTCGTAATTAGGAGGTTTCGCGTGCTTTTATTTTTTCTCGGAAAAACCAACGAGACAAAGCTGAGCAAGAAACAAACGCTTGATTCGGAGGTTATTTGAGGTGCCCTACAACTTTACAATGAATATGTTTGAGATCCAAGTAATAATTAAACAGTTCACTAATTAAAAGCAATTATAGATAAATACTGCCGTATGGAATAAATACTGGCTTACTACTGGCTAAATACTATTATGCAGTCGGTACAATTTCTCTAGAGCTCTTGGATCTTTTCTAAAATTTTGGTCCAAGTTAACTGGGAAGGAAGGAAGGAAATCAATTTTATTTGAGGTCCTGCAGGCCACGAGAGCTTTGGGGCTCTCATGGAGTGGGTGTCTCCCACGACGGAAGCGGGACGTTGAGTTTCCTGGCGGCGCCGTGGACCTGCTGGACGGCCCAGAGTTGGGGAGCGAGTTCTTCGCTCCGGATTTCTTTTTCAAATTTGCGCTTGTCCGGTTCCGAGTTTTATGTGAGCCTGCGAGCATGTCTAGAGTAAATGATACACGTTAAGGGATGTTAACTGGGACACGCGGTATATGTGACGCATTAACAATTTGCCGAACAATGAGTCAATATTTTCCTGAGGCGATCATCAGTGTTCTCGTGTTGCACCTAAATCAACCTCAACTATTCCCTCTTTGTTCTGAAGATTGCTTTTTGTGTGCTTGGGAAGAAGATCTACGCATAACGACTCTGTTGAACCTTTACCGCAGTGTGCCACCTGGTTTATAGCTGACACGTCATCGCGAAGAAATTATTCAGAAACTTGACGGGAATACCGAGAAGAGCCATTTCCCCACCCTTAATATCAGTGGTTTCTTTATCGTCTTCGCTAATTTGCTGCTTTCCACTTGAGACAGCACAAGCAGCCTTTACACCACTTTCAACTTACGCTGCGAGAAACGCAAATTTGCAGGGAGTTCACGCGAGTTCACAGACAGCATGTGGCGTCCTCGCGAATGTTTTCAGAGGAATTAAACTACAGCATCTGCGCATGAGTGCTGCTTTTGGCGCTGGATTTGAAATTCAAATCGCGGAGATGCTGCCACCATACACTGACGTTGCTCATCATCGGCTTTCTATATTTGAGCCTGTATTGTCCCAGGGCTGCATTCTCAGTCATTCGTTTTCAAGGGTATCACCTTCAGGGTGCATTCATTATTAAGCGAGCAGTTAAGGGGCCTGTTACTCAAATAAGGATTCGGTACGGACGTTACACCAAAGAGAAGCGAAAGTATCCCCGCAAAGGATCAAATCGGGAATTCGGCACCAGTACTTTGAACCACACATCTCACCGGTTTATACGTAAGCAAGCGGGAGACTGGCAACTCTTCGTACATGCCTCCAGAGCGATACGATTTGTGTCACAAATTCGTGGAAATATCGCCTTGAGTGGACACGGCACTGTTTGCGCAGAGCATTTGTCACTAATTTTTGGCAATGTGAGTGTTATGCGAATTTATACGGCTTTTACTATAGAGCGAGTCCATCTATTTTATCCTGTGCAGTGCGCGTGCTATCCGCAAGAACGTCGTATCAAGTACATTTCTCACTAGAATCGTTGTATACCTTTGCCGCACCTCAGGAAAATGTAACTTTTCAGCTGGACAAAATAAGTCAAACTCAAAGTATTCCGAAAATTTCATGTAAAAATAAAAGGTTCACTGCATTTGAGAAAAAAAAGAAAGCAGTTTCGGAGAAAAAATACAACATCTCCGCATTTCAATTTGCACACAGCAACGGCTATCATCAGAAAGGCGTGAAACAGATTTGGAAAGTCCATTCCTAATGTTCGCCGCAGCTGCCGCCAGCGAGCAGTTAGATGGCGGTCTCTATAGGGTGAAAGAATATATGAGCAACAGAATTGCAAGACAGAGAATTGAATGATAAGTGAAAGGTTGAATGAGCTGAGGCAAGCTGACGCACTCAGAAAGGCCATTTGTACACCACTTTCTTGTACATGTATTAACTGATTTTTTTCTTTTTTTTTCCTTTTTCCCACTTGCCACATCATTTTGAAGTTGCACTCCGATCAGCGGAGAACCATATGAAAAAAAAAAAAAAACTCGGCAGCTAACTTTCAGTTTGTGTGACCCTTCTTACTTAATGATCTTTATCAGGCACCCAAAATGCTTGCTTGCCTAACATGCTTATTTGTTTCTTTATGTACAGCCATCCCTTGTTATTGACCGCATGCACGGAAGGGCAACAGTTCGAAGGTTTTTTTGAAGTTTTAGAGAAAGTACAGGGCGCACACAACAGAATCACGCTCTCGAAGAATGTTGTTGCAATGTGGAAAAATAATCACTTGTACTGGTCGTAGTCGCTAGCAAAGTGCCGCATCTATAGGGCTCTGAAGTATTGATGGCAGGCCCAGTTGATTTCTGCAGTCTGGATAAGATATTAGCTTACCTAGAAATTATATTTAATGGTTCTGCTACATAGTCGCATTGCTTTAAGAGTAGTTTTGCGACCTCGGCAGTAAAACCCATCGTAGACAACAAAATAAAAGAAATAATCAAAGGCATCACGTTCTTCAGGAGCAACTGACTCAGACGAACAGAAACGAAGATCGATGAAGTAAAGCACTCAACTGCTGTGCAAGAGAGTAGAACGTAAATGCGACGTGAGACTGCGAGAGAACGTCAGGAATTCGCAAGGCACATTCCGCAGGTCAACTAGGGTGGCAAACTCCACCAAAAGATGCACGGTCGTGGTTCAATGTATAACATTCCTTTCCACCACCATGGCCACAGAAAGGAGCAGCGAAAGGAAAGTTCGTAATTTCTTTACGCCAGTGTTGCCATACCGCAATAAAATGCAAGGCAATAAAACTTTGATCAGGATGTTTTGGCTTATCATGAACAAGAAAAGCAAACTGGACAACAACGATGAACAAGTCATGTGAGAGCAAGATCGTAGGCCCCGAACCAGACGTTGTAGTTTGTATACGCGGAGGCTGGACTGTGCAATGTGTAGAATGCAAACAGAAAGAAATTGAAAAAGAAAATGTGCAACTACAACCTGCAGATGCCTGGCTGGAGCTGACGAGAAATGCGTAAGGGTTACTACGTCTGGAAAAACGGTTAAAAATGTAAGCCTAGATGAGATGCTTGCATTTGAGTTTCCGCCTTCCCGAGGCAGTGGCCCGAAGGGTGCTTGGCGAAGCGCAAATAAAGGTTAACAACTTTAAGAAAACTGATTTAGCCCTGTTTTGAAACGAAAACATTTTTTTTGTCGCTTGTAGAGAGAAACAGCAGGGAAATATTGCCTAATCTTAAAGAATGTTTCTCCGAAAAAGTTATACGTTTCAGTAGTTTATCGAACACAATATCCCCATTAATTTAGGTGGTTAGCATCTTCTTCGAGGTGGATGACGCAAACAAAAATTTTCGTACTTTCTTGCATTACGGAAGCGCGGTGTTTTTGCCACGCTGTGCACGGGAATTTTGAGAGAAATCTACCACCCGCTGCGCTCAAAGTAATCAGGCATGAAGATATACACACATTGAGTAAGTAAGTGCGTGAGGGAGCGAGAAATTAAAAGAAATCAAGAATAAATGTGCTGACGTGCTGAACCTAAAAGTAGTTACGTAAGCAAGTACTATCTTTTTTTCAGCTGCGGAAAATTCTGGACACTTGACGGTAAGTGGACGATTACACAACAGGATATTTTTTTATCAGTAGCTGATATCTTGCGTGTCTTTTTGTTCGCGATGCAACACGGAAGGTGAGTATTGCTGTAACTATAGAAAAATCAAGTTTTTTGCGACTGAGCATGGTGGCGGAAATTCTGCTGAGCTGGTGTAAAACAAACTGCATGTACGAAAAACTTTTTTCTTGGCAACGCGAAGGAATACGTCTTGCGACGCAGGGTGAATCAATAAACCTTTATTTACATCAATACATTCCATGATACACGGTTGCTCACACTTCAAAAGCAACTATATAATGATTGCCCAGAGGCATTGTTAATCCAGTCTCGTTGTGACGCAGTTCAGGAGGAACAAGAAAAAATATACTTTTCATCTGTGCGAGGAACTTTGCATCTCGAAGAAAAAGGAGACATTCGGCGAAAAATGGTGATTCTTGTATCTGACTGACTCGATAATCCTATGCCCCGCAGGCCCCCGGGCAAATTACGAGTGCCTATCCGCTGGAGCGAGCAGTCGAGACAAACTGGAATTTTTCGAGAGCTTCACCTTCCATAATCTTGGATATCCAATAGAACGAGTGCATATACGCACCAGGATGTGCGCGGAGGTCGCTTCACTGCTGAATCGGTGCTCGTTTCCTTCGAGATGGGCTTTCGTTTTTCTTTCTCCTCGTTCATGCGGCTTAACAACCTCTCGTTATTCCACTACGGAGAGCTGAAACGAAAGCGCCGGTTCTGAAAATAATGTTACTCACTCGCTTGGCTGATCAATGTGTCGAATAAAACATGCATTTATGAAGCAAAAGCACCAGGTCACCGCTACATCACTGTGTCTCGCAGAACACGGACTGGGATAGGCGAATGCCCCGTGTCAGTTATCGTTCGCAGCTTCCTCCAGTGACACTGTTATGAAACAAGCAAGAGAGGCAGGGTCGCAAGACAATGTAGATTTGAAGGGATCAATAGTGCGCGTACAAGGTAAGCAGGTTGGAAGCAATATTTCGACGAGTTAACTTGGGTTGGTCTTTTGTGAGCATCATTTGTTCAAAAAAATTACGAAATACTCAACAGTGGTGTACCTGACGAAATATACGGTATGAATGATTGCGTAGAAGCTCGTATTGAAGTTAAACGTTCAGTTGAGATCTGCCGGATTGGGAGCAATTAACTGAATTAAAAACCGAGAGAACTCCAGCCATTCTTTTATTTTAAAAAGTCCAGCTTTCGTAGTGGGACAGACTTCGAAACGTACGGTTCAACACTTGAAAAATGAGCCGGTCCGGCTCGTAAATACCGTTTTTTTTTTCAATAACATTTTGTTTCCAGTTTTCTCAGTCTTCAATACAAGCTCGCGTCTACTCGTTAGGATGTAACAGGCATGCTGTGTTTATGCTGTGCGATACATTCATGACTAAGATGCACTAAGCAATGTTCCATGAGAAGCAGGTCATTCTACCATGTGAGTTTGCTCGACATCTTTTATGAGTTATGCTGGGACGATGAAGTTTTCTACGAAGTACTTCCATGTGGGCTTGGATGACAGATTAGACATGGCATAATCCTATGTAAGCATGACGAGGGCAAGTTTTCATCGCGGAGTTGTTTGTTCCGAACAAGGTGTACGTGAAACATGCGAAGTTATAATTCACGCGTCACCGTTCTCTTTTTGTAACACTTAGCGCTTACTGTGCACATGAGTTGTAATCCTTCCTATTTGATTAAATAACGCGTCCAGCCCAAAGACTCCAGGTATACGTACTAATACCTCTGCTGATAATAAATGTCGCCAGCACTTGTAGTTCTGAAGCGAGCACTGTATGTGCACTTATGCTCGCACGCATCTCCAGACGGTTCTTCCTCTATCGAGCATGAAGCACTATGCTGGGGTGCAGGCTCACGTGAACGCAGAATCCACAAAGTGGACTTAGAAGCACGTCAAATATTCACGGTACGTTGGACACAGTATACCGAATGGTACAATGATTCGTGAAGGCAACATGACAATGCATTAGTCTTCATCTCTTGTTGTTGCATGGTACGGGTGAATACAACCTGCGGAGTGCATTACGACATTTTCATAGGTTAAAACACTCGCATGCCTGATAGCCTTGACCAATGCAGCTAACCATTAAGCGTGCCGGCAGCATTTTTCCGAATATCTACCGGGAAGCTTTCGTATGGCTCTGGCAGTCCTCCGACGGTTTCCTATCAATTTTATCGTGTCTCCTTGCCGAACAGGCAAGTAAATTAGAACTGAGGCTGATTGCATAAACACCTTGGTCACCGAATAGACCAGGTTAAATTTAAGCGGGAGTTTCATTGAAAGTGCGTAAGCGAACTAATTATTCGCCATCCCTTAAGCATTTAGTAGCCCTGTCAATTAGTTACACTTTACATGCAGACTGCACAAAGGTACACAAGATACCATTCAAATATTGTATTTAGAGAAATATCCAAGTCCAACACACTTGTTGGAATGTGCGTGAAGCGAAGCGTTCCTGAAGCAGTTAATTAAACGTTTATAACCCAATTCAATGCTTACCATTCTTTTTTATTTCATCCCAACGGAACGTATATTTTTTCGCCATCATTTATTATACTCCACCGAGATGCCAGTTTCAATGTCCTACGATGCGACGGTTATGTACTATAATCTGTTCATACTCTATGTGGAAATGCAGAGCAGTTAATGCGGATGTGCAGCATGAGACGTCGATACAGAGATATGAGGATGAAGGGGACGTGTCATGTGTGGCGTTTTTCAAGGGCAAGATGGTGAGGCGAAGTGCGTGAAGAGAGAAGAGCGACACACATGTAAATACACTCAAGGCTTCTATTCCCCTTGTCTCACACTCGCTCATACCCGGTGGCCCAAGCATGGTGCACAGCAAATTAAGAAGTATATGAAAATCAAAGCCGTTGAAAATTACGCTTTATTTCGTCGAAACTTCTATGTTCTTTAGAGATACTTTTGAGCCGGCATTTTATGTAAAGGTCTTATGTAATTATTTAATCTTGAAAACGCGGATCATAGGTGCGTTACCTGGTACTGCAATTTTGCTCGAAATTCCGTGGTATAAGGTCAGAGTAGGTGACGACCCACGCAGTGTTTAAAAATGGGGCTGCCACAATTAAGAAAATCAAGCAAGCTGTTAAGAGGTTTTTGGCTTTCGAGATGTATATGAAAGTACATTACAGATACAGGTTTTGTGTAGTGATATATTGTTCGATTGCGCAGAATAAAGCTTTATTCACTCGCAATATTTTGACGACCAACATGCAGTGGTTATAAAGGCCGGTGGTAATATATGCATCGTATATTCACAAGTATATCCTCTAAGATATTGCCTAATCGGCCCACCAATGCGCGCGACACCATACGATGTAGGCTAAACAAATATAGTTTTGATTTATTATTACAGATATAATAACTACTGATTTTAAATATCGCTCTGGTTCCTTAATATAATAACAGAGATTGATTTACTTGTGTCTGCGCCTAATCCAATTTCATATAGAAGGCACCGCATGTACTTTCGTAACTCATCGCAGCCATGTCACGATACCCAGAATAACGGTAATGAAAGTTATCCTGCACTTGCTTGCACATGCTTTCAACAGAGTACAGTTTCTATCATACGCTAGATACCCAGGTAGTGTGTGACTGCAGTGCGGCTGGCATCGTCCCGTGTGGTGTCTCTCCTGTGCCATTTTTGGCAGTTCTTATGATCGAAAAAAAGTTACGAAAGCATATGTGCACACAGCATCTGATATGTTGGGTTTGTAGTATCAAGCCTTGAACACAGTTCAGAGAATCAGGTTTCGTCACCGACCTGAGGTGGCGCAATAAACAATGTGCCTCTCGCATACGCTTTTATCTTTGTTTCTGTCTTTCGTGTGAATCTTTTGGTGGCTGTATTATTGAAGTGCCCGGTTATTTTTTTGCCAGAACAAGAGTCCGTCGAAGAACAAAAATTATTGCATTGTTTCCTATGTAGTGCTCCATCGCTTGTAGAACGCGCATTGAATTATTGTGCTAGGCGAAATAGGATATCCACCACTGTATAGGACGTATAATGGGACGTCTGCACGTAAAATATGATCAGACACACAAAATACAACAGGTGCCATATCACAGGTGTGCAAGTACGCGCGACGTATGACAAGCGACCACGGGGCCTGAACAAGCCTTTGAAACCCACCCCAATCACTTTCATATGCGGCCTTTTGACATTCTAGTCGCTCGCTTCTATTCAGACATCGTCCTTTCATCACAGGACCTGAAATCTGTGCGTGCAAGCGAGAAATTTGATTTTGGCAACAGATTATGGCTATGGGCATCACTAGGGGAAAGAATGAAAAAAATAAAGTATACATGTGCGTTGGCAGTTCGGGGACAGCGATGATGTTATTCACGTTTTTACCTTCTTCAATGCACACTCGCCTCGTTGTTTCTTTTGTTTTCTTTTTTATTGGCGTTATAGCGGTAACAAACAAAACATGAAGGCTGCAGATCTCCCTAAGCATGTCTTCCTGCCGACATTTCAGCAATGGATATACACGAGCTCTCTCTTCAGTTGCATTCTTGAAAGACTCTATTGGCAAAAAAAGTAGTTGGTTTGGTTACATCGTTATGTTGGGAGCAGTCAGAAGGTGAGAATGACAGAGGCTGCTGTGAGGAGCGTGGACTGGACCATGCTATCCCCACGAAGGCACCAGAGCACTTCTCCACTATAAGAAATTACCAGGCTCAGCAACAGCCTGTGAATTTGCGATGAACACTGTTATGAGTGTGCGCATTTCAGTCCTTATGCCTTTTCCTTTTCCATTCACTTTTATGTACGCTTCGGCTCCACCTGAGAAGGGTAGCAAACCAAGTGCAACTTGGCTAACCTTCTCGCCTTTCCCGTTTCTCTTTTTTCTTTCGTTCTCTCAGTGAGCATTGTTGAACATTAGAAACAAAGTTCAGCAAGAGATGTCCGTTTGCGAAACTTTCGAAGAACGTAATGGGGTTTCTTAATTCAACCCTTTGTAAGTCGTGTGATGCACTTTCTTTTCTTTTTTCTCTAGCCTTTACGCTTACCGGAAACAGCACAAGAAGCAGGCAGGCATGCGCTCTTTATTCATCCTCCAGTTTTCCCTCTTTGTACAACGTATAACTCCCCGTTATTCTGCGCTGTGTTTGTTACATGGCAAACAATTGTTTCATGATGCGTTCCAGGAGGCTCACTTTTCTTTACAAATTCACAAGCTAATCGCATCATGTCTGCGTTAAAACCGTTTACCGTTTGCGGGAAAGAAAGAAGTGCTGGGATCTTCTGCGTGCGAGAATGCTGATCTCCTTTTTATTTAAAGCTTTTGTACGTACCCGGATGCATTGCGTTTGTGCTTTCTGCGATACATAATGGAGCAAGAAAGCTCACCTCTTAGCCTCACTCAGATTGTACCCGAGTCCCTACGTATTGAACCTACGGTGTTATATTTAAGGCTATGATACTACGAGAATAAACTTGCAGACTGCTTCACTGTGGTAATCTTCGTGGTCACTATAAACAATCTTAGATAGGTATTTCACTCGGAAACACGCTCCCTGTCCCTTCTAACTGGTTATCAGTGCCATAAAAGAAGAAATATCAGGATCGACCTGGCCTTGGGGATTACTAGAAAATACATCATGCATTCAGCGACCCGGATAGCTACTGTCACTCCATCTAAACTAGCGACAGCCAACCTAAATATAGAGTCAAACGCATATATCGGGCGGCGACGTAGTTACGCTATATACTAAAGGAGATGTTGAAACACTTATTGTGCCTTGTGTCTTCATCGGCTCTTCTTTGTACATAAAGCAGAGCTAACTCTTATTGCTGCTGCTCTAAAAGCTCTTCCAAGCAGGTATTGGTCTCTTCCTTCTAGGTGCGAGTCATAAAAGCACAGGCGTTAGTATTCGAGAAGCGATCTCACCATACGTCTTGTTATCCCGCGATAATAACTTGATGGTGCTTTTCCCACGTTACTGCAGCTCTTCACGCTGTCATTCTAAGGAAAGCATACCAAAGAACACTACCGCCGGAATCGCAACGCAAATGTAGCACGAATGAACAGAGTGTGCACACTTGTCCACCAGACACATTCCTAAGCATACCACCTCGACACTCCGGACGAAACGACCTCGGGAACGCGAACGTTTGCGAGATTCCAGCGTTTCTTTATTTCTGTAAGAGAAAGAAAGAAGTAAGCTGAGAAGCTTCGCACGGAGCTGGATTCCATGTTTCCCGAAAGAAAGGAAGGGAATGCCTACTACGTTGCTTTATGACTTGGCTAGAAATTGCCGTCCTTTACGAGCCACTGCTCGTAGGCTGTCTGCGTGCAGTAGAAAACAAAGCAGAATAATGGGTAATAGTGCCGCGCAAAGAGTGTATAACCAATGTATGTCAGAAAAGAGAAAGGGTGCAGCCCCATGGAAACAGATGGCCACTATACTGTACGCGGAAAGATTCTCGCTAGGAGAAGTGAGGTGCGAAATGAATGAGAGTGCGTTTTAAATTGTCTTTGGAAGTCGGGAAGGTATTGAGGCAGAGGTGACGCGTTATTCATCAGCTACCTTGGCGAGATTTCATGTTTGTTGACAATGGATGGCGGCACAAAGCAACCGTGCTTGCAGGCTGCTATTTCGGGGGGCTTATCGAACTACAAGTGACCTAGAGCTCGCCATGGAAGGATTTTTGTAGCACCTGATTCTTTTGTTTGGTGCTGCTAACCTGCTCTTGACAACAGGTCACAAACTGAAATAATATCAAGTTGAAGGTCTCGCTGCAGCGAAAGGGAGGCTGCGCAAATCGCGCCCCATCCGTTCCATAAATGGAAAGCGCTGTAGCGATTGAAACGTCCTAAACGTGCTGACAACGGTACACCTATGGTGAATACCGGCTTAAAACAACGCATATAACGTGGAAAGTAGATCAAAATTTCGACGCTTATAAACGGCTCACTCCAGATGGCCTAGTGTATGCGGCCTATTTTAGGCGGCTCTTGCATATGCGGCCGCATTTAAATGGCCCCATTCGGTGCAGAGAAGCGCTGTTTAAAAAATGTCATGCATAACGCCAAATTCTTATGTGATATTTAAGATCAAAGCTGTCCTGCTTACTAAGGTGCTCAAATGTTATACGTCTCAGGATTAAGCGGCCCAACAGACATATATATATATATATATATATATACATATATATATATATATATATATATATATATATATATATATATATATATATATATATATATATATATATATATATATATATATATATATATATATATATATATATATATACCTGCCCTTTCAACCGCACAGGACAGCTGTTGAAAGCAGTAGTCGTATACTGCTACTTATTTGAGTGCATCTTTACTATCACCAACTACATAGCCGTCGGAAACAGTTACACGAACAATATGTATACTACACATGATCACTCATTTCATATTGACGTAATTGCTTCGTCATCAGAAACACGTCAGATATCTTTTGCATATGTTCAGAATTATTTGGCCTGGTGACTCCTGGACCTTTATTCGATCGTCGTGCCTGAAAGGGAAAAGAAATTCTACTCATGTTAGACAATTCAAGAAAGTGTTTCGCCTTGGCCCTGTTAGGAATATGTCTTGTTCAATAGTTGTTCAAGGCCAATATATTGGCGATCTTGCACTAAACAGGTCTCTATGTTAGCCGTAAACTTCTGAGGCTTAGACAGCGATCCAAGATCCCTCATGTTACTGCCCTCATGGTGGTGTGGCTAAAAAATCAAACTCGACTGTACTTATTTGCAACTTGTTGGGTGAGAGAACCAGTGTCGAGACTGTGCTAAACACGCTTGGGTTTCCGAGCTACTTGACAAGCGGGCTGTTACTAGGGGGCACTGCATCATGTTGATGGGCACACATTCTTTTCAATTTCAATTTAAATATAGGCTCTCTTGTTTCCTTTCATTCCCTTTATACCCTTTCCCCAGCACAGAGTACCTCGCTTGTATGTACGCTGGCTAACCTGCCTATCTTCCTATCGTTCTTCCTCTTTCCTCCAAGAGCATGTGTCAGCATTAAAAAGCTGATTTGATGTAAAAGACGCGAAGCCGATGAAGGACAATCTAGTCAAGCCAGTCTAGTCAGTGTAGTCAAGCTAGTAAAACGCAACATGGCTAACATGTGCCCGCTGAACATTTTCAAGCCCTGCCCTCATCAAGCTGCGAAGAGTTTTCTTAAGCATATTGAACGACTAATAGAGGCAGGCCACCCTAGTTCCCGTAGCAAAAAAATATCCCGAAGAAGTTGTGAACTTGCCAACTGGCCCAAGAGAGTTCTCGCGAAAATGCAAAGGCAGCCGTCATACCTTACATACACCGCATGTCACATAATTTGAAGAAGACTGGCGAGTGAGCTAACGTAAAGGTGGTGTTTTCTGCCCCGTGCAAGCTTTCAAAGATCTGCAAAATGACCAAACCTTTTTTCGCAAAGCACCGGCCTGTGTCACAAATCAAGAAAATAAATAAATCGCTTGTCAAGCAGGAATCGTCTATGAAATTCTTTTGTCATGTGGTAGAAAGTACGTGGCACAAGGCAAGCAATGCCTGAATGATAGGCCGAGGCAACATCAAAACAATGTTAAAAATGGAGGGCGACCTGGAAATTCACTGCAGAGGTTGAATATGTAAGCAAAATTTTCACGCCAGCCAGGAGACAAAAAATGGGTTTGATTAGTAATTGATGCCAAAAGAATCATTGAGGCAGGGATAGGTGCATGAATGTTGCATCCATCTGATTATTGCAAAAAGAGCTGCTTTACCTGAACGTGAATGTGCTCAGATGAACTGTGATAGTACTCCTTGTATAGGCGACCGGTGCGTATGTCTCTCTCTTTGTTTGACATCTTTATGCCATTCACATCAGATCAAGTCCAACTAACATACCCAGTTTTCCATCTTAACGTTATAAAACTATAGGAGGCGATGATTTGCTACAGAAAGCAGAGCATTCTGTATAATACACTTCACATGCGCATAACTCATAAACATTGTGAACAACACGCGAATGTGTCCGACATTTCAAGTTACTGCACTGTGTTTGAAATTTCGCTGACATTATTAGCACCTATGCCCAGCCCCACTTAATATGAATAAAATGAGTGCATGCATAGTGTAAACAAAGCCTTCAAGCCATGGTAATAGACGAACACACATAATGCTCTGATCAAGTAACAAAAGCGAACAAATTGTGCTCAGCTGCGTCGTCCACATTCTGCACAAACACATTTCACATATACTTGCCCTCTTTTAAATCAGGTCATTGTCCTCGTGCTTATAGTTTATTTCACAGACACATTTCTTCACTCTTGGAGGTAACTAATTGGCGCAGATTATCAGCTGGCTCTCAGGAGTACTCATTTGTGTCCCTTCCACTTACTGGTATTAAGCCGCAGTTGCCTTCGTTCGGCTTTCTTTGGTGTTGCTGGTATTAGTTTCGACCTCTGTCACTTTAATCCTGTATAGAAAAAAATTCAGTTAGGTGAAAATAAAAAAGATTACAGAAAGTTGATAACCTGAGAAAAAAAAGCTCATATGAAAACTCTTATTAAGGTCTGTTTTGAGCCTAGTGGGTACCTCCCAGCTGAAGATCAGAAGTGTTACGTCTTGGGCTTGTTGGTTGTACATGATTCTTTAGAGACTTATGCGTGCACAAAGAGAAGACGTCGAACGAATAAGGGACACGCAAAATGCGCAAAACTTGGCGCATTTTGTGCTTTCCTTCTTTGTTCGACGTTCCGTCTTTGTGCGCGCATAAGTCTCTCAAGAATTTGAAAATCAACACTACATGGCAATCACTACACATAAGCAAAATGTAGAACTTGTTGATATATTTTTTTGGTTCTTTTATAGTTTTTAGCAATGGAGAACTTGCTTTCTTACAACATTATGAATCGACGAAAGTACAGACATCCAGAATTTTTTCAGTCTACGATAGAATTTGAAATCGGAAGCTCGACATGAGAGATCGCGCCGTTGAAATTTCGCCAGTGGCGTAGAACTTCGCCCCTTCTACAAGTAACCAGTGTACTGCTCCTCTTCAAGAAATATTGTGGCGAATTCTGCTTCTACCGCAAACCAGCACCTTTCCTCTGCTGCTGCGTCGTTGGATTTAAATGAATATTTTGGCGTCCAACAAGCTTCGAGCTAAATTGGGCTTTGAATTCCAGTGAACTCGACGCATTGAACAGCAAAGCCAGAAACTCACGTAAATTCAGACATTACACCGAGGAAAATGCGTAACACACCAGTGAACTGTTGAAAATGAAGCCGTCGTGCGACAAACTTAACCTACGAAATGCAATTAATTCATTTCGCAAAGTCCATGAACGGCACAAAAAAAGAAAGAGCCGAAGATTTGATGGTAAGACGGCTACACGCGATTACTAGCGGCGCGATAAAACGCAAGCCCTTGTGAAAATCCGTGCGTGAAATTTCAACGAAAGTACACCTGGCTACGCAAGCAAAAAATATCGCAACAATAATAGAATTTGAGGAATCCTAAACGGAACTACACCTTCAGTTATAGGTAGTTCACACGCCGTAACTTCAATGCACGTGTCCGCATTAGTACTACACGTTCAGATGTTTAATCCCCGAGATTCATTATCTGGTGGCTCATAATAATGTAATGGTAGAGATAAAGCATTTACTGGTATGGTAACCAAAATCAACCTACCAAATTAACACTGGTTCCCAGCTGTACAGCACGCACTCCAGGGCCCGACGATTCAGCGCACACAGAGGCTCAGCGCTGCTGACTGTCGCCCTGTAGTCGCACTCCCACGAGTTGTCGAAATTGCACTGGTTGCACTGGCTTCTTACAATTTCCGGCAACATCGGTGGAATTGAACATCACTGATATCAGGCAGATGTCTTTACAACGCGAACACAGTCGCATAACGTCACCGGTACACCGAAATGACGATAATTGCCACCGAAAAGAATCGCCTTGTCCGCCGGCTCATTCCACGTTTGGCTTCTACCCGGCCGATGCTGTCTTTCCTCCTCCCCCGCCATCGAAGCTACGCACAGAGCCAACGACTTATTTCTTAGTCTGTTGGTTCTCTTCTTTTGCTTTTCGGTTTTCTTTCTCCTTCACAGCTTCTCCCTCATCGCTCCTTGCACCTTTCGCTGTGTAATGCTCTCTCAACGCTTCTGTGCGCTTTTAGGGCGCGCAACTTTTCAGGGCTGCATATAAACGTTGCGTTTGTTCATTCGCCGCATACAGCTGTGAGCAGCGGGTCGGCCGCGTTTTGTCACGCATGATCTCGATTGATAGAACGCTTATATGTGGTGGTCTAGATTGAACGCAGAACGTACCGCTTATACGAAGGACGCTACGCAGGACTTGACTAAGACTGCATAACACACGTGCTGGTCAGTTTATGTTCTTGTAATTCTTTCGTCTCTTGTTCCACTCCACAGATATTTTCTGTCTCATGCTCCATTACAATACGTTTTAACAATCAAGAAGCTTTACAGAGCCGTCTTTTGATAATTCAGTGTTTACACGTTTAATTGGCAGGTATAGTTCACTGTTTATTCGCTTGAACACATCGAGGTACATTTATGAGGGCTTCGCAGAATGATCTAAATCTAGTTACTATTATGAAAAAGACCACAAACAGAGAAGATGCACTCACACTTCAAGCTGCTAGCCTAATTGCGAGTAAAATATATTCTGTCGTCTTATTGACCATCGTAGAAACGCTCTGGTTTTTGTAGGAACCTAGTTTCAACTAAATCTGTCAAGTCTCGATAATCATTTTAACGATTATGGTATGGTTTAACGATTTAACGTGGTATGCGAGCGCTGGCCACCAGCAGAACATTAACTCCACAAAACGCAAACACACACACACACACACACACACACACACACACACACACACACACACGCACGCACGCACGCGCACACACACACACGCACACACACACACACACACACACACACACACGCACGCACGCACACACACACACACACACACACACACACACACACACACGCACGCACACACACGCACACACGCACACACGCACGCACGCACGCACACACGCACACACGCACACACGCACACACGCACACACGCACACGCGCACACGCACACGCACAAACACTCCACGCGCGCAATAATCTAACTGGCGCGGAGGCTCCGCATTAAAGATCCGTTTCCTGTAAACCATGCTTCGTCAGGGGACACGATGCCGGAGCTTATAAAGGAGCATATGTCTGGTCAAAAACTGCTTTGCCTGTCCCAAAAATGTCAATGGTAAACTGTTGTACTATGAAATAGAGAAAGCATTGCTTACTGCTGCGTCCTTCCCAAGAGATGCAATCCATGATGGTACGCTGTCTCTTATTGATACAGCAGATCAAATAAGACAAAGCTGGCTAGACTGTACGTGGTGGGATCACAGAGACGACGCGTGTTTTCTACTTATACTTCACGTCGCTGTCAACTGTAAAAGTAGCTCCGAGCAGAGCGATTTCCTGTCTCAAACAGAAGGATAAAGAAGAGAGTGGACAAAAGCTGAAGAACGAGCAATGCTTCAGCAACAATGGTGCTCTTCGTAGAACAAATTAGCAGCGGTAAACTTACATTCAAGTGAGTTCGCACTAATAACCCAATGATTTATTCTGATAAGCCCAGCGAAGATTAATCTCACTTTTTCAGTTCTTCAATTATTCAGATTATTCAGTGTAGTAGTGATTCGGGTGGGAAATTTTGATTTGAAGACTTTGCCGTTAGTAAATCCTTCGTAATACGTAGGACTTTAATGTCCTACATAATCTGACATATTGCTCCTGTTTAGCGGCCATTTATTATAGAAGCTAAAGCCGAAGAAAACTGTGATCCTATTTCGCCTAGGACGTCCCCTAATATTTTTAAGCAGCTGAAGTACACACGTGCGGACTGAGCGCTTTAAATAAAAGTGCCAAAATATTGCATTTCTAGGAAAGTTTAAAAGTTTGTCGGCTTGCAGCTTCTAAATTATTTATGCTTTTTGCAATTGTAGATGTAAGTATGGACACGGATTTTTGTCCCATAAGAGGGTATGTTATTTCTATTGCGATCACTGGTCTGTACAAACAGCAGTTTGGTTTCTCAATAACATTAAGATTTGTTCTTCCCTGTTTTGCCTGCACATAGCTGGCTGTTCTGATTGTCGATTAAATATTGTGGAGCATACTTGCAGGGGACCCATCTGCAGATACCGATTTGATGGCTGTTTCAATAGTGAAGGAACCTCGAAAAAGAACCCCGCCGGAAATGTCTATGTAACAGAAAAGATTCTGCTCCATGGGCTTGTTTTTATTATATATAAAGTTAACATAGAAAATAATGTCATAAAAAAGAATAAAAGCCTTTCGTATACTAGGAACAGCGAAAAATGCGATCAGGCAGAGTACGACAGAATTTCAGTGTCAAAGAAAGTGTTTCTTTGCCAATGAGATACAGACGCAGGTTACAACATCATAAACAATGCTCTTACTTTTTCTCTGCAGGCAGTGACCACGCGCAATTCACGGACTTCTTGTTCGAAATGAAACAACCACACAACTAATAATGAGGAAAAAAGAGTGTCCACAATGATTGAACACCGCTGTGGCGACATGTTCGTTTCCGGCGGCCGGAAGTGCGACAGACATATTTTCTTGCGGAGTGAAGTAGGTGAGCCTCGCCTTCATCTTTTCATGGGTCATGTTTTTTTTCCTCGGCGCGATACCCTAAGGCTTCCTTCTCCAACAAACCTGACCCTCTCTTCTTGAGTGGCCTGTAAACAATAGCAAGCGATGGGGACCCTTCCGGCAAGGCATAAACTCGCTCGAAACGTTGCCGGAAACTGGACTTGTGACAACAGCGGGGCGAAATGTTCCGTCCTTGACTGGTCGATACAGTCCGGAGGTGAAGAGAGGCTCTGAATTGTGGAATATATGCGCTGGCCAGCTTGCCCTCAGCCGCCAGCTGGTCGGCTTTTTCTGTCTATTATTGCGTTTTCTTGTGACCGGCTTTCTGTTTGTTATCGTATCGGGTCCACTCCTCTCGCCCATTCACTTCAGCCATTGATAAAAAGTGTTTTATTGCTACATTTACTAGTCAAATTTCGCAGCCCTCTTAATCAACTCAGTAGATCAATGAAGCCGAATTCTTGAGCAGGATAGCGGCATCGCCTCGGTGTTTAGTGCACGATACGCCCGTCAATATACAACAAGTAACTAGATATAAAATTGACAAAAGGGGCTTTGGAAACGTGAATGGTCACCACTGCAGTTCATTACACAATATTTTCTTTCAAAGGGGAGGGGGGGGGGGGGCTTTAGAGCGTCGGGCTGCTGTACTAAGGGAACAGGGTTCGAAACTAACCGTCAGACCTACTTGAGTCACTGAGTACGTGGCAATGTGTACATGTGTGCCGCTCTTGATCGAACCTCTTTCCCGCCGGCATGGTCACTGTAGATGCGTGATTGGGTATCCTGGTTTTAACAGCGCAAAACGTAGACGGGACACGAGACGACAAGACGACACCACTCGTCTCGTGTGCTGTCTATGTTTCGCGCTGTTATCACCAGGATGAAAAACCAACGAGCCCAAGCTGCTACTCTAGGAATTAGGCATGTATCGCTAAGCAATAAAACTCTTTGACGCCGACTTGCAACACTGCGTATTTGCCAATGGCTCTGTGCTGGTATTCAATGAACTTCTTTGAAGGCAACTTGAGTCATTTGGTATGTGCAAGTGTGTCCCGCTGTTCAATGACAAAAATATTCTTTAAATTTCTCCGATGCTGAGGCGAATGCAGCCCACGTCACAAAGGTTCCTCAAAGTCATGAACATAATGATTTAGCAGGCTGCGCCAGGAAGTCGCTCAGTATGTGCCCCTGAGCACGCATGTGCCACTGAACACAAGTGTGTGCCGCTTTTCAATACACTATGTGCCCCACTCTTCAAAGAACCTCTCGCCAACTTGGGTCACTGTGTATGGGCCACTGGGTGTGTAGCAAATGAGGGAACAGCGATGCGCCACGCTTCTTGTATGGGAGGCTGCGCGCAGGCATCTTGGCAGCACCACAAGATGACTCGGCGTATTTTGAAAGAGGCACTAGAGAAGAACCCGGCTGCCTCATGACGCGTTTCTCAGCCCTCGCACGCATCGGCGCGCCGTGCATATCGGATGCCATGCACAGGCTTCACATTGACGTCGATAGTTTGCGCTTAGTGTTTTTAGGGAAGAGCGGGAACGGAGTCGCGCTGCAGTACACGCATCACACGTAAATCGTTTCGGTGGTGCCAACATGTTACGTCAACATATTGATGCACTGCTAATCGCATTGCCATCGACAATCATTGTGAGATGTTTTCTGCCGAATTCTTTAGCATTGCCACCGCCCACTCACGCCTCTATTCATTTGCTATGTCTGCGTTGCATTCAAGAGAGCTGAATTGAAGAGGAGTCTTAGCTCTTGTACAGCATCGCTACCGAAATATGCGAGAAGTTAACGCACAGGTCCATGTCAGTGCCCGTGCCCTGGAGACCACAGGTTAGGCTCACCTGCGTCAAGCTGCGTCAAGTGTTTATGGTAAAAGAAGACGTCGCTGATAAAGCCAGCAACGTGCTTTGTCGGCAGCGAGCTATTTTGGCTGCCTCGTCCGTTAAGGCAGGGAACCTACAGGAACGGGCTGTGTCCTTTTGAGCGTAGGATATGCGGCAAACTGGGGAAAGCTGCCCGGCTTCTCTCCTTTCTTTTTCTATTCCTCTTTATGGCTGCCTTTCTCTCTCCATGCATTCTCTCGTGCTCGTTCGGTGACGATGGCACAAGGGAGCGATTTCGAACGAGATGTCTAGCACACTGCACCTCGAGATAAAGACAAATCTGCTTACCACCATCCGACTCTAAGCGCACAAGCTGCATTGCTGAGCCGAGATAACGCGTTTGGTGAGACCTCCTGGGACGGGTTGGAGAGGAAGAGCTGACGAGGTCTCTCTTGTGAGATCAGGGCGACTTCCATTGAAAATGGGCAAACTGTCATTACGCGTTTAGTGTCGCCCTGGGTGGACATCGTTCGAGGAAGGAACGTTTTCCGCGCAAAGAACCGTTTCCCTAACGATGTCGTTAAGTGATTTACGCCCGACCTTTTGTTCTTCTGGTTTTCTACACTTTCCTGTCACAGCTGCAGCTTTTCAAGGATTGAAGCATTTAGCTCTTCTCTGTCCTGGTTACGTTAAGCCAGCTGCAGATGAAAATAAATATTTCGAGAGGCGACAATCAGCTGACCTTGATAAAGCCCATCACCTGCGCAGAATAATGCTCCAGTGCTGCTTCTCGTGTCGAAGTCTACTGGCCTATATGACAGTAAATATGCATGGATTGCGTAACGTAGTATGGGCATAGTGCGGACTGCATAGTGTTGTCCTTTGCCATCTTATTGGCAACTTACAGCGTATAAAGGCGGACGTTGTTTCTTTCCGAACATTTCAACTTTAGGGCTTTATTATTTCTTTTTTCGCTCTTTCCAAGGGTATGCTGAAACTCTTGCTCACATTGGGGTAGTCATCTACTTGCTAGAGTAGAAAGACCATTAAGATAGAGCAGCAAAGTTAAAGTGGCGAAAGCCCAACTCCTGAACTGGGTGAACAAGTGCTGAAAAGTCTTACATTAGGGGCAATACACGAGGAGATTAACAAAGATCAATATATAATTCAAGAAAACTCTACGAGGAAATGCGTAAGTCATTCGATATTTTCCTTTTATATGCGATGAAAGACTATCGACTTCAATAGTGACTATCAGAAAGACTATCAGTCTTCAGCTGTGCTGCAATGTCTTTGAAGATTACACTTCTGGTGTTTTATTGTGATAACAATTATATGGAAAATTCCGGCGCAATTCTGTCGCCGTCGTCGCCGTCGACGGCGGCGCAGTCGGCGCTGCGATTTTCTGCATAAAGGCCAAGGGCGATAACATCGTCCCCGCGCACTGTATGCTCGATGTGCGAGTGAAAACATGTAAGGGTGAGCCGAGGAGTGTGGCTCAATCTCGCGCGCGCAAGGGAGGAAAGTGGGGAGCAAGCGCACCGTCTTCTGCTGCGCGGAAGACACCGGGTGGAGGGCAGGGAGAGGAGGGGGGGGGGGGGTTCTACTACGGCAGCTCCTGCGTATGGCGCAGTCGCGCAGGCCATATATCTTGAAAGCGATCTGCGATGGGGATTGAGTGCTGATAGCTTCGTGTGCGTGGTGTTTTCGCCGCTCAGTTCCCGTTGAAGTGAGAGCCAGTAAGAAGGTCACTTTGCTCAGCTGCTGCTGCCGCGCTTCTCACTCCAGTGTTTCGACAGCGAATTTCCGCAGTCATCGAGTGAAATGCGTTCATGTTTTCCGGTGCGCACGTGGCACCATGCTTGTTATTTTACTAAACGAATGTTTAATAGTTGAAGCGGCCGATATAAGTACTGTGCTTACTGCGAATTTTTCATGATAACGTCGCATTTATACGATTTGTAAACTGCTGTGGCCTTTAAAATATTTGGGACTACATTTCTAAAAACTAAATTCGAACTTAACAAATGTATCTATGCGGGAAGTGCTGTTTGCATGCTTCACTGATAATATACATTCACTCCCCCGTGTTAAAATAAAACAAGAGAGTGTAAAGAACACACAAAACTGGCAAAAATAAAAAGATACTGCCTTTTGTACAGGTTATGCAGCGGAATATGAACTGATGAACTGGTGAAATTTATCGCTGCACTTTTCTTTCCTTAAAGACCCCTCATAGGCGGTATTACATAAGGGGTGAGGTTTACAAATGTTGATTGTTCTAAATAGTGGCCACATGTGTTGAATGAGCAATGTTAGTATTAAGCTTATCAGCAAATGTCGATTAACAGCTGATTTCGGCATATGTGATGGCGCAGGCCATTCCAGTCGGTCGATGATCGGCAAAATAAAGATGCAGGGAAGGTTACAATATGGCTGCATGGAAGGGTTACTTGCAAGGAATGCCCTCTACGCCGGGAATGGCGAGGGGGTGGGGACAACACATATGGTGGGTGATGAAGCAAGCTGCAATAAA
This sequence comes from Dermacentor albipictus, assembly GCF_038994185.2. Lineage (NCBI taxonomy): Eukaryota > Metazoa > Arthropoda > Arachnida > Ixodida > Ixodidae > Dermacentor > Dermacentor albipictus. Next base: position 150,541,338 of record NC_091824.1, on the reverse strand, counting down.
ACTTTTTAAAAAATTAATAAATAACCATTGCGACGCCGGGGTGATAGCGTGTTTAAGGCGGACTGTGGTTTTAGTAGTGATACGCTGATGTTATAAGAATACGATGAATGAATGAACCTTGCCGCCAGATTCTGAATTCTTTCGAGTGCATTCGATGTGGCAACCAGATGGGAGGTGCATATTAAAGCTTCGGACGTACGAGCGTCTTGAATGCTGCTAGTTTAAGGTGATGCGGTGCATGACGCAGATCGCGTTTTAGGAATCCCTATGTTTGGTTAGCGAAGGCCGTAATGCGCGTAACATCAGCAGACCAGTTCAAGTCCTATGAAAGCGTGACGCCGAGGTACTTAAACGTGTCCACTTTTTCTAAGATAGTATTAGTAATATTATACGGTAAGTATAAGGGCTAATGGCGGCGAGTGACGCATATTACTCTACATTTATTGGGGTTAAGGGACATTAACCAGTCGTTGCACCAGTCTAGCACTTTCTTAAGGTCATCTTGTAAAATACTGTGGTCATAGTCATTAGTAATTAGGCGATAGATGACGCAATGGCCAGGAAACATACGGATTTGGGAGTAAACATGAAGAGAAAACTCGTTAATATGCACAAGAAAAAGTGGGGAGCCTAGAACACTACCTTGTGGGACGCCAGATATTAGAGGAAGGGGCGGGGAAGTGTAATTATTGACGTGCACACACTGTGACCGGTTAGTGAGAAATTCAATATTCGAATTCAAGATGTCGGGGCGCAGGTCAGCTGGCAGAGATTCAGTAATAGGCGTTGGTGGGGTAAGTTGTCAAATGTTTTACCATAATCCAGAAAAATAGCATCGATTTCGGTGTTAGCATCGAGGTCAACGTGTAAGTCATGGACGAACATAGCAAGTTGCGTTTCGCATAACAGACCATACGGAAGCCATGTTGGGAGGGGTGAAAGAAGTCGTTAGCGTCAAGAAAGTGAACGAGCTGGGTGAAAATGACGTGCTACATTATGTTGCAGGGTACGCTAGTTAGAGTACTCGGTTGGTAGTTAAAAGGCGAGTTTTTATTACCTGTTTTGTAGATTGGAACGACCTGCCCTTTGTTTCAAGCGACGGGGATGCTACAGGACGATAACGACTGCGAGAAGATTTTTCTGAAGTATGCTGCGCAGATGGGCTTAGTTTTTTTAACAGTCTAGAGTTGATGCCATCCGCCCCTGATGACGGTGAAAGTTCTAGCTTTTCAATTATTACCATTATGCCATGTTCACTGAATACGATGAGCGACAGATTGCACAGGTAAAGGCGGTATAGGTAACGGAGCATCAGGTTGAGTGGTGAATACCGATGAAAACTCATGGTTAAATGCATCCGCACACTCTTATTCGGGGATTACTATATTGTTATGGTCGGCGACAATGATAGCATTCGGTGGCGTGGGGTTTAGAAATTGCCAGAATTTCTTAATTTCTTAGGGTTATTGCGTAGTACACGCGGCAACCTATATTGGCATAAGTAGCTTTTCACTTCATATAGCTGAGTGATAAGCTTTCTCTACCTCGTGATATTTGCCTGAGGCCACAGGAGAATTCTCTTGCTTTGCGGAACGAAAAAAAAAAAACGAATCAATTTTTTTTCTTGTTTTCTAGAGTTGTTAATATTTTTGTGAGCCAAGGTTTATTGCTATTTCTCCATACTGGAACAACTGAAATTTGGTTGGTACCAAGGTCAGCAATTTTTTGTTGGAAGATCTACCAATTTGCTTGAATTGTGCATTTGTGGAATTCAGCGCTGAAATTGGGGTAGCAAGACATAAGTTCGTTGTCAAACGCATCGTAGTTACCTTTATCGTATAAGCATATTATTTTGTTCCGCGATTCTCGTTTTAGATAGGTAAAGACAGTGTGAAATACTTTATGGTCTCTAATTTGCCAGAGCTAAGGTATTGAACACAGGCGAGACAGATTGTTAGTTAATATAAGACCTAAAATGATGGCCGAGTCGTGCACTAGCTGCGCGTGTTCGTTCTAAAACTAGCTGGGTTAAGTTGAAATTAAAGCAGACTTCGAGGAAATCCTTTTCTGTTCTATTATTGGACGAAGGTGGATAGCTATCACAATTGATGTGGGGAAAATTAAAGTCTGCGAAGAACCAAATCTGAGGGTCAGTGTTTTTTTCACTAGTACGTCTAGCACGCAGTAGCCAACGCCGCGTAAGGCAGTTTGCGGGGTTGCACAGAAAAATTAGCCATAAAATTTCAAGGTCACTTGGGTTGTGAACATCGGAGCAGGGTGCTGTATTACTAACGGCAATCAGCACCCAGCAGCCTCTAGAGCACTGGTGATTGTTACGGAAAACATGGAAACCGGGAAGGTCATTATTTACCTTCGCGTCGGATACGTCAGCGGTTAGCCACGTTTCGGTAATTATCAACAAGTTACACCCAGATGATATGACCAGATTAGATACAACGTCGCGTTTGGGTAGGGAACTATGTATGTTCGGATAGATTGCTGAAATAGTAGCGTTAGGGCGAGTTGGTCGTTATTGAACGCTGCGTTGATTGACGGTGATGTAGCGATTGCTACTCGACTTCTTTCATATATTTCGTGTTTTCGTCACACATGTACTTGACACACCCTATTAACAGAGTTTTGTAGCGTAGTCAATACGGAACCGATATGGTCGTCGGAAAAGCCAAAATATGTTTCCAGGTATTTTGTACAGTACGATAGTAGCCTTCACCAACACCATAGTTCGTCCTTTTCAACTTACGTCCATTAGACAGAATTTTTTCTATTGGTTTAAAAGAAACTAATTTCACAATAATAGGTCCGTTTTGGTTATATTAATTGTAGCCAAGACGATGCGCATGTTCAATCTCCTCGGGATTCATAATCATGTTTAATTGGTTGGCGCAAAGCCAAACTTTTCGTTTATCTCTGCCTGAGCGGCAGATTCGGACGCACTTGGGTCGAGGCTACCGTAAAAGATATTATTGTTGTTGCGAGCTCGATTTTCTGCGTCGTCGACCCGCACTTCTATATCGGACATTGCCCGTATCGTCACGGCCGTCGTAGTCTTGAACATTTAAGCCTCAGGTCCTCTATGGTTTGACCGTGGCCCTCGTCGACATGCGTTCTTGTTTAGTTCGGAAACTGCTAATCTCGACTAGTTCACTTTTTAAACCTTTTATCTCGTCAAATAACTGCGATTGCGCAGTGGACAGCTTCTGCAGTTCACTTAGCACAGCGTTAAAGTCAAGACCGCGATTACTTTCTATGTCGCCCGACAGTAGCAGCAAAGAACGCGAGACATGAGTACAATCCATAGCTATGGCAAACAGACACTGGAGGCTCGGCAGCAATACCAAAACATAGTCGATTGATTTTTAGCGTAAAGACAATAACATTGACTAACCTGCATATTGAACAGCAGCAGTTTAGTGGACTATTGCGTAGCACAGTCACTGAGCCCACAGGTTGGCGCGCGAAGGTGTTGCTTTTTTAAAGCTGACCAGGCGATGGATGTTGCTGACGTAGGCATCTCCCAGGTGGCAGGGTTGATCGCGCTTGTCACAGTTAGCGCTGGTAGAAGCGTTAAGGGCAAGATATAGTCCGGCGTAACGCGCGCACGCGGCCACGCGCGGCGCGGTTAAGCGACGTCGGTGAAAAGCGCGCACTCTACAGTCCGGCGTCACGGCGTAGCCGGCGTGCCCAGGCGCGCTTGGCGAGCACAACGCCGCCGGCGCGGACATAGAGCGTGTTCTATTTCACGCGGCTGCCGCTAGACCAGAATGCACTGCGCGCTGCAGCGGCAGCGAGCAGAAGGCAGAATGGCGGCCTGCGGTGCGCGTGCTGACAGTGCGGCTGTGGTTTTTTGAACATCCGTGTGGGATGACAGCGCGAGTGAGGACGCCTGCTTGAAGCGATTTGCAACCTTCCATGTGTATACGATGTGAAACGCATGGACCACCGCGACACAGAGCGCAAGAACAACGCGTGGGAAGCTATACGAAAGCAGTGTGGTCTCGCCACAGGTAAGCTGCATTTCGCAGCTCCTGTACTTGCTGGTGGTAGTCGCCGAGTTGAGGGCGCTTGTCGAATAGCTTTTGCATGTACATACATGGTCCGCTTCCGTTTTTGACGTAGCCGAAGTACTAGCAATATGAGTGCGATGTTCTGGCTGTCAGGCACGGCGGCCGCATTTCGATGGGGGCGAAATGCGAAAAACACCCGTGTGCTTAGATTTAGGTACACGTTAAAGAAGCCCAGGTCAGAAAGAAAGTGGTTTTCGCACGTAAAACCTTATGTTTTTTTTTTTCTGGCTGTCAGGACAAGTTAACACCATCCCGCAAAAGTTTTCATTTTGGCGCACAAACAGCGCGCGGAACGAGAAGCGCGCGCGCTACCCGAACGACGCGCATGCGCCATGTAAACAGCTGTTCGCCGCGGCGAAGTTGCGCGCCCGGACGCACAGATGGCGCCAGCCTCGAGCTGCGCGCGCACGCCGAACTCTAGAGGTAGCAAATTTCTTGCACCCCTGGCGTCGCTAGCGCAGCGTATCCGACTTCGCCTGCCGCGGCCTGGCGCGCCGAGAACGCCGGACTATATCTTGGCCATTAGGGTGGCTAGCGCGGCTTGACGAAAGGGAGCAGGGATACGGCCAAGGCATGGTTCCAGGATTTATTTCGGAGACGGTGAAATTAAGAAGAACCTTCCGTAACGGATTGGGGTGAGTGTTAACCAACCATTACCAATTGAATGCGTGTGGTTCTGACCTTATCATGTAATCTGCGTGGTGCGCAAGACATGGTTTCAAGCCGTAAACAAGATTTTCTAGCCGCATAACGTGCTGTCAAAGTGATGATAATTCTGCAAAATCACGTCGAGTACTTAAGGGCGGAAGTGAAATATCAAGTTTTATTTGCGATATGCTTGAAGTATAGCTATAGTTGCATTAGATTGTCTGCGCAGTTTTCGCGTGCTGTAATCTTTCGCAAATATAGATTCCGGAAATTCGCCACTTCGAATCCCGAAGAACAGCCGGTTACTGAGTCCATTTTCTTTGATAACTAGTCAACTTGCACCTAATAAGGGTCTGTAATTACTGAACCCTCTTTTATCTACTAACTAGCATTGCAAGTCAGCAAGAAAGGCAGCGAGGATCAGTAGCCTCATGCTACACTTACCGGCACCTTGCGGTACTTTCCTCCGCGCATACAACCCCCCAAATTGATAACCGCCATGATATACCGCGAAGTTCTTAATGGCTCTTCTGCACGCAAGTATATTGAGATTCGTATTTCGGAGTGCCGAGTGAGGGTGTGGAGAACCCAAGTAGCAGTCGACGATTAATCATTAAGTGCGAGTTGTCTTCCGAGCGCTTCCTGGCTAAAAAGAACCGACAAATGCTATAGATCAAGCTTCATTAGTGAAAATCAGGAAGCCGAAGCGGCTGCGGGTGCACCTTATTCCCGTATGTAACGACGTGCCCTGAAGAATCAATGAGCAAAAAGGATAAGGCAAACAACAGCAGGGCAATACTATGACCTTAGAAACTATATCTCATGGATGCATATATAGCAAGCATTGGAATGGTAAAAAGATCTTCAATTCTTCTCAACGCATTATCGGCTTAAACTTTTTTTTTTGTCTGAGGAAGGGACATCTGTGCCTCAAAGATATCAAAGGTCAGATTGTATTAAGGGCATCGCCTGAATTTTAAATATCTTTCCTGTTCTCATGGGGGTGCAAGTTATTCGTAATACTTGATAGCGTTGATATTTTTCTTTTGAGTACTTTCGCCATTTCGTGAATAGAAAACAGCGCCACCAAGCCTGTAGAATTTACCACCTTGAGCAAAGGAGCCGCGCTTAAGCACAGCACGTGAGGACACGACACGCGAGAGCGCTGGTGGTGCGTCGCCTCAACTTGTCCTGCTCTAAAGCGCTGTCCATTCATCCAAGTTTGCCTTTCAGTCATTGTTTTTCATGGACTGAATGAATGGGGTCAAGCTACATACGTTTATTCGAAGGTACTGCTGACTCCACTGCGAGAAATTTAGGGTTGTAGGCCAATAGTCTGCACATTTTCTGCTTAGTCCCTCGTAATTACAATATAATGAATTCCTACTTAGTATACGACCAGTCATGCCCTATTTCTTCATTGAAAAATAATTGTGTCGCTCGCTCAACGAGCTTGCTGTACTTAGTTCTTGGGATGAGGCCATTACGAGGAAGAAATAGCTGTACCTTCATAATTGGTAATAGAACTCTGCACATTGAACTTTCTATTAAACTTGGTAAGGCTTTCAGGTTGCTGTGTCTGACAATACTCTGCACATCGAAGTGCAATACAGCCACGCATTGTGAAAGCAGAGGGCTCAAATCACCCATAGTGGCATATTTGTGTTCTTTTTCTTTTGCCACTGCTGGATATAACTGGCAAAATGAAGTCGCGCACACAAATGGGTACACCATGATTGAAGACACGTACCAACCGGCCATCATTCAAACGCTGTTGGCACAGAGTAGCGGTCACTATAACTACAACTATAACTATAACTGCGCACGTGGTCGAAGGGGATTTCAAGGTTGAACGACGGCGCAGACATTCAAAAGAAGTTGACAGCCACTTAAGTATCCTTCCTCGTGATTTTAATGCGGAAGCATAACGACTTCTCTAAGTCATAACCTTGCCTTAGGACTCTAGCTTAATCCACCATAATCCATCTTGCTCCAGGTTGTAACGACCTTTATCTATCGCAATCCACTTTAATTCACTTTAATTCACCTTATTCCATCTTAATCCTATTCTTATCCTCCTTAATACAAATTAATCCATATAATCCCCTTTAATCTACCTTAATCCAGTTTTGGCAGTGGGCCAGGTCAGTTTTTTTGGGCGTGGCTGTTTACTGTAGGATTTCGCAGCGCGAGACGCAGCAGGTCCAGCGCCGGGAACATGACGTCACCATTTTGACACGTGGGTTTTCGTACCGACGCATGACAACATTGAACCGCGGATTTTTCGTTTCATGAGGCCCATAAAACTTTCGCCTTAAAAGAATGCAAAACTCCACTGAAGTTTGCTAAGTATGCGTAAGCATACATCCACATTTCATTTGGCGCGCTCCAAAATTTAGGTTTGCCCACCTCCAACTTTAAGTTGGCGAACTTCAAAATTTCAAGTTGGCGCAGCTCCAAACTTCAAGTTGGCCTAGCCGTCAATTTCAGTTGGCAAACCCCTACTATAACCTTCCCCATGCATTTCTCTATGGAGACCTATATATTCCTATAGGTAATATCTGTGATAATTTTTTAAAAAGTTGTTTCTTATCGCTTACAAAGCTACCAAGCATCTAAATTTACAATATTATAGCGATTACGTTTCTTAACTTTGCAAATTAGACATATTGTAGCGTTCATTTTCACGTCACGGAAATGGGGTACTCACCACAGAATCCTCATCTATTAAAGCTGTCTTATAAAGAGCATTTATTGGAGCGGTGATCAGTTCTCAAAGCTTTTGTATGTCAACACTGCCATGCAGACTTTGGAGAGCATATAACCACGCTCACGGTGTGGCAGCTAATAAATAATACTGTACATTTGTAAGCTCTTACACTGCAAGCTCCTACACTGCTAAACATTGTTTTTAGCAGGAAGATCATTGCACGATGAAAATCAAAAGAACCACTGATGTCGTGTCTGTAGGTACAGAACACGTTTTTTTTTTTCTAATTATCTTCTCGCTGCTCAGGCTTTCCAGCACAACCACTTGGAAGAGAGCAAATTGCTTTCGCGGCTTCCGTTTCCCCTCACTTGAACGTAATGCCCACCTAATTACACCAGCACTGTTTTCTTTCCCCCACTTAAGCTTTGAGAAAACACGATCCTTCCTTGCGCAGCAAACAATGTCAGCGATGGCATCCCTGCAGGGAAAAAAAAAGCAATGGCGACGCGAGCCCTCAAAAGTGCCTCGCAAGTCTCGTGGGCCCGGGGAAAAATCCCGTGAAAGTGCCGCTTGTCACGCCAACGATCACGAACGCCCGCTGGATGCCTGGACACGACGCCGCTCGTCCATCTCAATCTAGCTTACGGGGGAGGAAAAAGATGTCTTCATTACGCGGTGCTCCCGAAAACAAGGTTTTCCGTGGTTGCTATTGAGCACCGTGCACGGGCTCTCTTTCAGGTTGCTCCTTGCTGATGTTATTGGTTGCCATCCTCACCGAACAACAGTTGTCTTGGTCTTGATGCGTTGCAAGCGCACGCACGCACACTTGCCAACACACACGCCGTAGTCGTTAGGTGCTACCGGCAATGGTATGAAGGGCTAGGCGTAGAAAAGGTGAACGCAAAAGCATGTTGATTTTAATTCTTCTTGTCTTCTTGTGTCTCTAGGCCTGAGCTTTTAAACTATGAAAAGATTGAGGGAAAGAAATTGAACATACGGGTGCGTCCGTTACGGTTGAAATTTATTTATTAATTTGTTTACTTATTTATACTTTGCTGCCTAACGAGTCAGATACATTACTTCATATCTGACGTAGTACAACGCTGAATCAACAGTATTTTTTTTCTCACGTACTACTGGCTTCAACAGGATATAGATGCAACTTAACTAGATCCGCGCATCGCTCCTATCGTTAAAGAAAAACTTACGCCAGCTACACTGTGGCTTCTGAGTCACTCTACGATTTCTTTCTTTAATCAACTCGCACCCTAGAGTTTTTTTTTAGTGTGCTTGATCTGTCTAATCCATTATGCTACATTTGTTCTCGCTTTATATCAATGGTCCCTACAACGCCAACTTCTCTGCGAAACGCGTTCCATAACTTCTTTCACAAGCGTAACATAAGACAGGAGCGACAGAAGAAAGAAGAACGAAAATTCTCGCACGCCTTGTTTTGTGCCGTCACTGTGTAAGGTTACAAACAGTTGAAATGAGGCATACAGCTAAGTTTCTAAGTTCCAGTGCCTCTTATTTCTGTTTTCATTTCCTCTCTTTCATTTCTATGCACGGACGGTTCACCTACCGATGCTCCTTCATTTCCTCTACCTCGCGTGTCTTGCGAATCTTGTTGGGAGATTCTAGTTTTTTAACTCCACCACCTGCGTCTTCTTCATATCGTGTAAACGCTCACATCGTTTGCTTGCTTAGTTTCCCGAAAATGTTTTTTTTACTACCTCTCTTTCTGAGGTGGAGTCATTCCCTCGAAACGACCTGAACGGAGAGGCGCTGTCAAGCCCACGCGGCCGCCAAGATTTACGCTGACGCCCCCGCTTGCGCCAACGCTATCACACCCGTTACGCAAGGGCAGTCGCGGTTTTCTTGTTTTGCCGTAAATTCCCTAATTTGCATGTCTTTGGCGAGGCACCTGACCAGACGTGATGGCAACCGCCGGAACCAAAGACGATAAACGCCGTTCTTCTTTCGTTCTCCTGCTTTATACTGAGCGACCGGTACCCACTAACTTGAGAAGGCGGTGAGTATTATGCAAATAAGCCCGAGTTAGAAAGATAGAGGTGGGTAGACGGGCGGGACGAGGTGTACGCTGTTTGGAACGGCAAAATTTACCTTAAGCCGCAGCTCTACACGAGCCCCGTATTCGGAGATTTGCGGGTTCGTGAATATGAACTACGTCAGTGTTATGCAAGAGTTTATCGCTTTACGTGCGCGAAAGACCTTCAGCTGCTGCTTTTCTGAGATGACACATGTAGAAAACTTTAACAGGCCGAGAGGAACTCCATGCTTTGTGGCTTTTACGTGAAATTCCCAAGACGTTGCGCAAAATTATTTTCAGTTTTGCTCCTCCCTGTAGAGATTGTAGAGATCGCAGGTACGAGCGTGTATTCCCGGTGGCCAGGGCAAACATACCGACAAACTCGAAACGTTGCGCACAACTGCCGACAAGATCACGTGTATACGTCCTGCAACGCCCAACCCAGCTTGTTAGCGCAGTGATTTAGATTTAATGAATCCCAGCTGGCCGAAGTTGTACTACGGCGCACTTCGTGAATCAGTTCTTGGTTCTGAAATGTAAAATCACTGAACTTAATCACTTTGATGTTGCAACAAAAATTTCAACTTGATGTCTACATGCTGCTACGCTACGCTTGAAAAGGTACACATAGCAGCGGCTCTATGTTGTCTTTTATTGGTTTGCTAATGAACTGCATGTTATTTAAAATGAAGCGAAGGATATGCGTTGCTTATACTGTCAAAACTTTCTACATGACGAGAATCTCAAACCTATGATAGCGTCATGAAGCGTTTGCAGCATTTTGCGTCACGTTTGTTCAGAGCAGCAACTGCAATAATTAAGTTCAAAGGATATAGAAAATCAAAACAGTTTTTTTTGAAGTTACATGCATAGCATGTACTGAGAAAACAACGGTGCATAGGTAACGCATTTTTGAAACATTCTTGCCATGTTTAGGATCTTTAGGGCAGGAAAGGACAACAAATAAATCATTATTAGAGGTGAACAAGCTCGTACCTTACCTGTATATTAAAACAGTTTGTATTATTACTAAATGGTTCCTGAGTACAATTATTTACAACAACGAGATGGATATTGACAAGCCGAATTTATTTTGCTAGAGACCGAGCAGAAGCGTTCCTTGCCGACAAACAACCGCTAAGAAAAGTAAAGATTGTACTACGATCCACGGGCCTCCGCGCGCGCTTTTTCCACCAGAAGCCTTCATCACTAATACCACAGTAGTGGACATTTTCTTCGCTTTATTCATCTGGGACAAACGCCATGGTACACAGCTTTTGTAGCTTGTCCGAGTCCTCACGATAAGGTGCACCTGCAACCAGCTTCCCGAACAATCAGAGGCACTCAAGCAGCATGGCGCACTAACGAAGGTCGACATCAGCCTTTGTCTTCGGGGACCTAAGACTGCAGTCTTTTGTTCACGAGACGTTCGGGTCTGCCTTGGCCTCCCATTTTTGACTTTGCTTCAAACGCTGCTTCGCTTGCCTATCACTGCTATGCCTCAACATGGGTTGGTTCTCATTCTCATTTCATTAACGCCAAAGACTATATATATTGCTTGTATAAAGAATGAACTCCCTACATCTGCTAGCGAAGACAAGAAGAGTGGAATAAGAGAAAGTAGAAGCGCTATGCCATGACATTTGAATAGCTGCCTGACATTTGTTCTCGTCGGCCGATTTTTGGCGTAAGCCCATTTGTGAGCATGTGCCATAGATGATGAACATCGTCATCACACACTGGAAGCCATAGCATTGATTAAGCTATTACTAGTTTTGTTAGAATTGAGAGGTTTTCATTATCCTTGTGCTATAGTTCGCCATCTTTGCCTACTATATTTTGGTACCTGAGGAAGGAGCGGCTTTCGTACCATTGACGACCACTCGGAAAAAGCGCCGTTTCTTTAACTTAGTTAATCTCTCTCTTTTTCTTTCCCTCTCTTTGTCCCCTTGCTTAATCACCTTAGTCAGTCAAGATTTAAATTTGCAAAGCTAGAGCATGTGACATTAAATATATTAAGTATCTCGACAAAAGTGCCCTACAAACGCGTCTAAGCAAATTGTCTACCGTGCAGCGTGGTTCCCTTTATTTTTATTCCTTGGTTGCGGCAAGACAGCGTCGTTTACTGAAGGCGCTTTGCGTTCTCTATTTGCGTCCTGTTCGATTTGATTCAGAATGCTAATATTCACCCGTCTTGCTCAACTAGGTTGACAAGGTGAGATAAAATGCCTACGCTGCTATAAAAATGTGTTATAGCATGTAATCTCTATTTACGCAGTTCACCCGCAATGAAAAACACGGGTGTATACAAAGCAGATACTTATATGCTGGGCAAGAGAAGCTTTCGTGACTGTGTGAGAAAGCAGCTACACAAATATTTTACGGGAGCTATCCCTTGTAATAGCAGCTAATCTACCAGTCTCGTCCCGAAGTAAATGTTTTAAAAATTTAATATTAATATGTGCTCTTTTGGAGATACCCGAAAACTGCGTGTGTGTTTTCTGTGCCGGTAAAAGATCTGGTCCTGTCAATGTCCTGCCTGCCTTTATTCTAATAGAATTCCCAACGGCCTTTATTTATCTCGACTGCTGAGTGGTTAGAGCTTCCATGTCTTGTGAACACTAGCGCTTCCGGAAGGTTGACATTACCTGTGGGTCTCGCTGGGTGAATACCTTCGCATTCCTCTATGATGTGCTTAGTTGCTTTCGTATTTTTGCTGCAGCAGACGCATACTTCCTCTTGAGCTCGTTTCTTTGAAAAAACAGAATAGGATGTCAAATTCGAGTATCAATCTCCCTCAAGACATTTTGGTGAGAAGACTACGTGATATCCACGGTGATATCCCACAACGAAATTGGCCACAGGTGTGTTGTGAAGAGGAACTTCGTAACTGGCGCCATCTCCTGCGCCTATGGACACCTAGCGCCCCTCTGTGGCAATCTTTAACACGAGCAGTTGGCAGTAATGCTTGTGGAATATAGGCGGCAGGCTTGCTGCACAAACTTTAACAAACCTAATTTTGGAGGCTGTTTTGTGCTGATATCGTGAGATGCGGAGAGGGAATTACTGGAGTGTATAATAAAGCTACGCGCTTATATATTGCAAGCATATTGGGCTGCGTCTGCGTTTTCTGTATGGTTACCTATGCCGGTAAAAGATCTGGTCCTATCAATCTCCTGCCTGCCTTTATTCTAATAGAATTCTAAACAGCCTTTATTTATCTCGACTGTTGAGTGGTTAGAGCTTCCATGTGTTTTGAATACTAGCGCTTCCGGAAAGTTGACATTATCTGCGGGTCTCGCTGGGTGAATACCTCGCATTCCTCTAGGATGTGCTTAGTTGCTTTCGTATTTTTGCTGCAGCAGACTCATGCTTCATCCTGTTGAGCATATATGCTACCGTATGTTTTTGTTCTTACGCAACCAGCTCGGGCCTCAAATCGTGAAGCACCACCCTTTATGACTTCTTTCTTGAAGCACTTGTAAGTCTGCATAGTCATTTTTGTTTCCATCCTTTGTATCGAATTTACTGCTTCTGTCTTTCTCACTCTATTTATTATGACTACTGCTTTTAGATTTTCACCTTCAATTACCCTTTATTTGGTTGCCAATTATGACTATTCTTCCACGGTTTTGAAGAAAGATATTGGTGCTTTTTAGCCAGCCATTTATTGTCATCAATGCTTCTGGATGCTTCTTCAAAACTAATTTTGCTCTGCGCTTCTCTGACTTCAACAGAGGTCCAGCCGATGTCAAGCTCTACTGCCTCATTAGCGATATTACCACGGGCCCCCAAAACCAACCTGCCTACCTACTTTTGACTAACTTCAAACCCGGACAAGATGCCTGCTTTTGAGCACAAAACAGCATTTGCGACAGGTTACCCCTGGCACCATTACTACTGCTCAAATTCCTCGCACCAATGCATATTTCTTGTTGCCCCAAGAAGCTCTAAATGTCATTATTGCTGCATTCCACTTCTCTTTCATTTTTAGGTTATCTTGATGGATGCTTGAGCAGGCCTATCCTTTATTTACGCACACATCCAGGTATTTATATTGCATTTCCATGAGTATGACCTGCTGTTGAAATCACCAAACGTAATCACTGCCCTCTCGTCATTAAAGATCATAATTCGCAGTTCCTGTGTGCTAAATGTAACGCCTATATTTGTCGCTGCATCGCCACATATAACCTCACCGCAAGTCTGTGTTAATCCCTTGCATTCTCCGCTGATAGCTCTGTGTCGTCCTCGTACATCAGCCCTGGGACCTTCCACTGAGCGATTTTAGCATTATGCGCACATGGAGGTCTAGCGCCGCATGGTGGTAAAAACGGTTGCTGCTAACATTGCGCGACGTCAAACCGAATACTGCAACAAATTACAGGGGAATCTAGAAATCGCTGCAGCACGGGGAGGAAGGGGGAGAGAGGGGGGGAGGGGGTCAAGCGTACCCGTACTTATGAGTGCATAACACTCGGACGCGGCTGACGTAACGTATTACGCCTCTTTCGCTCAACAAATCCGCATCGTAAACTCCCGTCTAACGATAGGAGCTGAAATCACGCGATCACCAAGGTGCAATTGTTGCCACCCAACGGCACCTCTTGCTGTTGTCACGCGCACGCTTGTCAGACGAATTGCTAATCACGTTTCACAAAACACCTGGTACACCCGGTAACGCTTTGCATAACTCTAATCGACGCTGAAAGGCAAGATATCTGCAAAATGCTTATTGTAAAATTCACTCCCGCACTGCATGTGATCTGAATAAGTTTCTGTCCAATACGAGTATATTGTAATTGAGTCGTATTGTAAAGCTCATATCTTTCGCTTCATTCGTGATTCTTCCCTGCAAAACAGAAAAAAGTATTTATACATGTAATTCTATTTACGAATAAAAGCTACCGTAAACGGCGAACTAAAAAAAACAAAGATGTCGGACGATTACGACAATCCCTAATGCGAGATTTGAGCGCAGCTGTATACGTGTTTTCATTTCGGGATATATTTAGACAAAGAATTTAAAACCGAAATCACCGCACCGACTGACAGTGAGCCAGTGCCGTCAGCACTGGCTCCACGTGGGAGGCACTGGCTCCCCGTGCTGCCCTCCCGTGGGAGGGGCAGCACGGGGACCCTGGCATGATCAACGGCATATGAGCCAGCAGTGGAAGACGACAACGAATGAAAGAGCAGTGGCACAAAGAAAGGCAGTGGCACAAGCGCGTTTGCGCAGTTATGCCGACGGACGCCGGCGCTCAACCCAGGAACGAGCGCCTGGGAGCTGCGCCCTAAAATATTACGCTTGGGCCATCCCGATTGGACCAAGACAAAAGCTTCTTCCGACTGCTCCAGCACGTCTTCTATCGCATCCGCGGCATTCCAAAGGTTTTTTTTTTTTTTGATGTGCTGGTAAGTTCACGACAGCGCTCGAGGTTCCAGGTAACAGCTGGCATAAGGTACACGTTTTCTTAATTGAAGCGCCTCCTTGTGAAATAGACAAAATAGTGGCTCCAGCAGTTTCTATGCATGTTTTTTTCTATATTCAAGCTGCGTTTCTTTAGGAAAACTTCGTCATAACTGCCATTTTCCAATGCACGCATGCGCAGTTACGAATGCAAGCCGCTGAAAAGCGGTGACGTACGGTGAAGTCCAGAATCTTAATTGTGAAAAAAATGCCATATTAGAATGTTTTAGAAAAGCGTCGCTCACGCTGCGCTCCGATAACGTTTAACGCGCGCCGATGGCTGCATGAACTATGTTCATTTCGCTTTTATCGCGATAGCAATTATATGGACACTCCGGGCGGATTTCTGCCGTCGCCGTGAGGCTCCGTATGGGTGAAAGCGTGTGAGTGTGAGCTGGCGAACGCGGTTCAACCTCGCGTGCGCGAGCAAGGAACGCGGCCCGGATGCGTGCCGTCTCCTGTGTCGCACGAGGCAGAGGGGTGAGGCCAGGAAGGAGGGGCGTTCTTCTCCGGCGGCTACTAGGGTGCCTCGATGTCCTCCTCGCCCGCCGCACCGTACAGAGTGGACACAACGGTGGCGTCTACTACGGTGTTGGCCACGCGAATCGCGGACGCCGCAGTAGACGCCTTTGGCGGACTTTCTAGGTGAGATAACGGGCCTATGTCTCTATAAAAATGTTTTCTGTCTTCTGGTCTCTATTACGGAGTTACGGAGAAAAACCAAACATTCGCATCTGCCTTTGCGTCCACTTTTATGCGAAGCATATTACTAGAGCTCAACCCAGCTCCTCAGGCGCGGCGGTGTCGCCTTCAATATCACGTGACACCGTGACGTTACGACAGAGGAGAAACAGGGCTCCAACTCGCGCCGTCGCTCACGGCGTCGCCTTCAAGGCTGACCACGTGACACCGTGACATCACGACAGAGGAGAAACGGGGCTCCAACTCGCGCCGTCACTCGCGGCGTCGCGGCGGTATATAAGCAGCTGCGCTTGCCTCTGCTAGACACTCACGAGGTGAGATGCCTCCTGGAGACAGAGCTGCTCGTTGGAATTAGAAGCGAAGGTTGCGGCGTGCTACAGAGACTGTTTCTAGGTGGCTTTGCTACGGCGCAGCGACTACGCACCCGGCATCGGACGCGGTGAGCGTCGAGCAACGCAGCGTTCGGCGCGACAACGAAATGTGAGCCTGAGCAAGCGCCGCACGCCTGAGCCGACGCCGACGACACCGGCTTTTATGCGAAGCATATTACGAGGGCTCAACCCAGCTCCTCAGGCGCGGCGGTGACCATGAAATCACGTGACACCGTGACGTCACGACAGAGGAGAAGTGGCTTTGGCTCAACTCTTGCAAGACGGGCTGGGTGGGAATCGAACCAGGGTCTCCGGAGTGTGGGACGGAGACGCTACCACTGAGCCACGAGTACAACGCTTCAAAGCGGTACAAAAGCGCCTCTAGTGAATGCGGTGTTGCCTTAGAAACGCGCTGTTTCTAAGGCGTGCGTCTCTTGCTCAGGCGCACATTTCGTTGCCGCGCCGAACGCTGCTTTGCTCGACGCTCACCGCGTCCAATGCGGGGCGTGTAGTCGCTGCCCTGTAGCCCATTGTCTTACACCCCTTGGCGGGTCGACGGGAACGCTGTCGCGTTCCACTCTTGAAGGCGAAGAAGTAATGCATGAGTTGTTTCTTCGTCTAGCCGAACCAAATATAGCCAAGCAACAGCAGTTCACCAGGCTAAACAGTGGTTCAACAACTAAAATAAAGGCTAGTATGCTTCGCATCCTGGGCTTAACCTTACCTAAGCCACAGCCATTTTTCTGCGACACGAGCGCCTTAACGCTGTCGCGTTAAAATAAAGGCTAGTATGCTTCGCATCCTGGGCTTAACCTTAGCTAAGCTACAGCCAGTTTTTACCTTGGCTTCAAACTCAATCTCGTTTTCCTATGCCTGGTATGCTTTGACGTATGGTTTGTTTTCATTCTTGTTTCATTAATGACAAATACTATATATGTTTTTTGTAAGGGACTAACTCTCTACATCTGCTTGCGAAGACAAGAAGGGAATAACAGTAAGTAGAAGCGAGATATCACAACTTTTGAACAGTAGTCTAACGTTTGTTCTCGTCCCCAGATTGATGATGATGATGAACCTCTGTCAGGACTCACACCCACAAAGGGAGATAGGCCAAAAATAGGTCGGCAGCAGGTAGCTAGGGGAAATTCTTATTTGAAGACAATACACGCAAAGTAAAAGAAATACAAGAAAGGAGACGGTGCAATAACTAGACTAGCATGAGCGAGCAGTCAGACTAACTATTTTTGGCGTAACCATATTTGTGAATATGTGCCATTGATGATGAGCGTCATTATCACACACTGGGAACCAAATGCTTCATCAAACTATAAGTGTTGTTAGAATTAACATGTTTTCATTATTTTTGTGCTGTTTCGACATCTTTAGCTTGTATATTTGCATTTCTGAGCAACCAGTGGCCCGTTTTGTACCATTGACGACCACTCGGAAAACGCACTATTTGTTTAATACAGGTAATCTACCTCTGTCTCCTTTTCTCACTCTCTTTGTTCCCTTGCTTAATAGTCTTAGTGAATTAGTCAAGATTTATATTTGCAAAGGAAGAGCATGTGGCATTAAAGATATTAAGCGTGTCGATGAAAGTGTCCTACAAATGCATCTAAGTCAATTTGTCTTCTGTGCAAGCGTGGTTCCAGTTATTTTTATTCCTTGGTTGCGGCAAGACAGCGTCGTTTACTTAAGCCGCTTTGCGTTCTCTATTCGGCTCCTTTTCGATATGATTCAGAGTGCTAATATTCACCCGTCTTGCTCAACTAGGTTGACAAGGTGATATAATACGCCTACGCTGCCATAAAAATGTGTTCTAGCATGTGATCTCTATTTACGCAGTTCACCCGCAATGAAAAACGCGGATGCATACAAAGCAGATATTTCTTCTATGCTGGGAAAGAGAGGCTTTGGTGACTGTGTGAGATAGCAGCTACACAAGTATTATGCGGGAACTATCACTTGTAATAACTGCTAAGTATCAGTGTCATCCCGAATCAAATGCATTAAAAATTTAATATTAATATGTGTGCTCTCGAGAATAACCAAATTAGCTTTTTCGTTGGAAAAGAAAGTAGAACCTTACTTTTTGGTATCGATGTCCCTCAAGACATTTTGGAGAGAAGACTACGTGATATTCATGGTGATAACCCACAACTAACTTGCCAACAGGGAAATTGTCAAGGGGAACTTCATAATTGGCACCATCTGCTGCGCCTATGGACAGGTAGCGCTTCATTGTGGCAATCTTCAACACGAGCAGTTGGGAGTAATGCATGCGGAACATAGGCGGCAGGCACGCTGCACAAAGCTAATTTAGGAAGCTGTCTTGTGCTGACATCGCGAGATGCGAATAGCAAATTACTGGAGCCACTAAAACCGCTACGCGCTCACAGATGGCAGGCATATTGCGTTGCGTCTGGGTTTTCTGTACGGTTACGTTCGGCCGGGATAGGTTCGGTCCTTTGTATCTCTTCCCGTCTTTCTTCCAATAACATTCTAAACGACTTTTGTTTATCTCGACTGTTAACTGGTTAATGTTTTCATGCATATTGAATCCTAGTATTTCGGGAAGATGGGCGTTACCTGTGAGTCTCGCTGGGTGAATACCATCGCATTCCATTAGGATGTGCTTAGTCGCTTTCGTGTTTTCGCTGCAGCAAATACATGCTTCAATCGGGTGCAAATAGTTGATCTCGTATCTTTTTGTCCTTATGTAACCAGCCCAGGCATCAAATCGTAAATCACTGCCATTGATGTTGCTGCACAGATTTTCTTTTGGGGTTACTTTATTAGTATACCTTTAAATCTCCGTAGCCCTATTTGTTCCCATCCGTTTCATCGAATTTACTGTCTCTCTCTCCTTCTCACTTTATTTTTGGTGACCCCTGGTTGTACATTTACACTTTCAATTACCCTGTACTGGTTGCCTACCTTTTATACCTATTTTTTCACTCGCTAACCACACTTATTTAGGTACAATAGTCGGGCTGTTTAGCTGGCCATTTATATTCATTCATGGCTCTGAGTCTTCAAAACTAATTTTGTTCTGCACTTCTCTGATTTCAAAAAATTTAGGCACTCATTAGTGATTCTACCGTAGACCCCCCACCCAACTTGCCCACCGAATTTTGATTAACTCGACAATACCTCTGACTTAAAGCACAAAATAGCATTTCCACGTTAATAGCTGTCACCATTTTTCCTGTCCAAAATCCTGACCCCACCGCGTATTTATGGATGCCTAAAGCTGACAATTTGACACCTTTATTCTGAAATCAAGTTAAGCATTAAAAATGGCTTGTTCCGCATGAATATAAGATGACTTTGAGGTTGACTTTGAGTATGACTTTGAGATTCATACCCACTATAAGGGACGGGCCAAGACTCAGGTGGATGATGCTAATGAATATAGATACAAATTTCACTTTCACATTTACGCAATCTTATAAATTCAATGTAATAGATGCACACAATGAATGACGTAGCCTGGATTGAAATTAAACTGAAAATAATTATGACAGAGGAAGCACGTTTCCCACGAGTCAAACCGCCACCAATACATTAGCACCTATTCAGACGTCAACGCAGCGTGGACACCGACTCTTGGCGGGTGCTACAAAAGGCCCCCACCACACCATTACCTGGCAGCCTGAGCAAGAATGAAAAGGAGGGGAACAACGTCGGCCACCCGAGAGTCGCAAGTTGATTTCTTGCCCACATTATCCAAACCAGTCTCTTCGGAGGGTTGTATCAAGCATGGGTGTGGTATCGCAAGAGAGTCGAGGAGTGTGCTTCGCTGCTGGACAGAATTCAAATTCCCTAGTCGACTCATCTAGGGAAGACGACGGTATTAAAAGCGGACTCTTTTCAAGCAGGACACAGATGGTACTGATGTGAACTTGGGCGTTTAACTTGCTCTTGCATGAAGTGGGCTTCCGTACTGGAGCCGTGTAACTAAGCCCTTTTCCTTCATTTCCTACAGCCTGATCTAGCACTCTATGGGCTTGGTGGATTCCTTGCTCTGACGCCACCCAAAGCTGCAAGAGGGTCATCGCACCATCGTCATCACCTAGATGTTGTCACACGCTCGCGTCAGGCGCGTAACTGGTTGCCTTGCACTACATACTCGTCCACCTGCTGACGCTTTGCGGAACCCTATACAATGATGTATAGCCATATCTGCATTATGCTTCGCATAACACCTCCTTTCCCCAGTGCGCGACATCTTCATAAATATTTCGCCCTACAATGGGAAAAAGTACATTATACTGCAGTCATATTGTATCATACAGCTCATATCTTTTTTCCTCGACAGTTACGTTTGTAAGTGAAAAATTTATATGTACAGAATTCGATTCACGAATCAGAACTACCATAAACAGTGCATGAAGAACTTTAATACTATTCGCAAGCGTCTTAAGCCGGCACAATAGAACAGCTTTCTCAGATTCATTCAGCAGATCTTCTATCGTATCCACGCTAATCCAAGTGGTTTTAATGTGCTGGGAAGTGCTCTACATTCTTCGAGGTAACACGTCACTTCGGCTATGTACTCTTGGCAGAGAGTGTACGTTGCTAGAATTGAATCAGCTCAAGCTGCTATCGAAACAACAGTGTTTCCAGTCTCTTCTATGCATATCTATTCAGTTCGAGCACCACCTGCTTCTTTGCACTCTGCTTTTACTGTGTAAACGGTGTTCCTTTAAGGAAAGTTAACAAGAACTTTCTTCTTAGAATATGCACATATGCAGGTATGGACGCACCTCTCAAAGACACTTAGAAAGTGTGACAACCTTCTGAACTTCACATCAAGAATATGACGTGTTGACCCGCTACCGCTTTGTCGCCAACGAAAGCAACCTTTCGCACAACTATCAAATTACCGGGTAGGGGAGGCGCCAAATATAAATTATGCATAGAATTATTGAGTAATCAGTTGGGTTGCAAAGCAGCATGGTCCGCTTTATCAGGTGGAGAAACTATTGCCATTAATAAGAAATATTAAATTTTGGTGTTTTACTCGCCATAATTTAATTTACTTGCCATTATTTAGACAATCTGGCATTCTTTATTGTGCATCCTAGGCACGCTACATGGGCATTTTCGCTTTCCACCCTCATCGTAATGTGGCCGCCATGATCGGGTTTAAGGAGGATTCAAAAAAGAAGCTGTAGCGGCCGCACCCGTAGTTTCTTACCAGCACAGGTGAAGCCAGAGTTCGCCTATTCTTCTACTCTCAAAGTGGCCCGCGACAGCTGAAACCTCTCAGCTCACGTCATTTTGGTCAGTTATTGCAAATGCTTGGGGTATTTGAAAATAAAGGTAATAAAAGCTTCAAATTATTGCTTAAAATGTTACCTTTGGCAGCCTATTGATATCATAGTGCACTATAAAATTTGAAGAAAAACGTTTAGGCTTCGTTCTCAAACCAGTGACAAAGACTTCCGACGATATCTGTACGGCTAAATTAAGCATCCTAAATAGCACGGAGTAGGGAGAAAGCGCTTCGTGTATAACCCGCTATTCACTTACGTTACAGCTTGCCTGTGGTAAGATTGCGATTCGGCTTCGTTTATGAGACGGCATCTCCGCTCCAGCAAATTTTCTTAAGCCTCCTTGGCCGGGATTGAACCCAAGACCTGGAGCTAAGCAGCGCACTGCCAAAGCCACTAGGCTGGTAGCCCAGTGGCCATGGCGTAGCGCTGTGGAGGGTAAAAAAAAAACAAAAAAAAATGAACGCTACGAGCACGCATTATTTCCTATGATGCAAATGACAAGTCCCGGAGCATTAAACAGACACCTTTAACACTCATCAAAGGCATCAAGTAAGAGCTGACCAAATATTTACATCCGCAGAGGGTGAATCGCTGATGAAGATGGCCCGTGAACCTAAATGCGGCGTTTAAAAGAAACCTTCGTTTCTACCGGGGCTTAGCAGCCAGTTTTCTGTTGCCCGACACGCGAACACAGTAATCTTCACGTAGCGCAAACCATTATCTCAAATGCCAGTGAAAATGTTCACAACGGCTCTTATTCATCAGCGCTGCTTTGCTAAAATATGCCCTCTGGTTGACAGTGTTCACTTCTACACGTACGTTCACGTATACGTTCACGGCGGTTCACGTATTTGAACCACCTGGAAACATTCTTAATTCGCTGCACGTGCAACCAAAAGACGATAAACGGTATGTTACGAAGCTTCAGTGTTCTTTATTTCACTCAAAATTTCGGTTGTTGGAAGGGGAGAATTTGCGCAGGCGGAGTGGCACTCGCCGTCACAAAAAAATCGTACAGACTCGGGCGAGTAAGAAGGCAATGTAGCCGATGTAAAATTTGTAACGTAAGGGAATACCCTTAACTCCCCAGCTCTGCAACATGGCAAAGCGGCTCGCCCTATTAACGACGCCATTAGTCGAAGCTTGCCAATGTGCTGCCACAGTGTTGGCCTTGATTCCCCGTTTGCCGAAACCCAGCTTGCGAAGCAGCCAGGTCGCGATTGACGGGGCTGCGAATCCGATCGCTGCAGATAACGAGAGAAAAGAGCATGGCGTCAACGAGTTCAGCATTCTGAAATTGAAACTGTACGTTGGTAGAAATTAAGAGGGGTCACTCATACTATATTAAATCAACTCGAGTACTTGATGGCACGTCTGTAAATCTCGCAAGGTACGCTTCATGCAAATATATTGTTTCTTTGGAGGCAAAATTGTGAATAAAATATGCTCACAATATTTTCTCCAATTGAGGTTTTTCGTGCATTGCTTGAGGAAAATCGTAGGCTGTATTGGCGACATGAACGCTCTAGATTTTCCAATCACTATCGCGTGCATGAGTCAGAGGGCCACTTTGGGAAACCATAATGCTGCTGGAAATAAATATGTACCTCCATAGAGGCGTGTAGGCATATGAGAGTTTTAGCGATAGCGTCGACATATTAGTCATATTAGTAGTGATGAAGGTGCCTTTTTCTGTCTTCCTGTATTTATTCAAGGAATGAATATACAGTGCATAAACAAGTCAAACACACACACACACACACACACACACACACACACACACACACACACACACACACACACACACACACACACACACACACACACACACACACACAGACGCGCGCGCGCACACACACACACGCACGCACGCACGCGCGCACACACGCACACACACACACACACACACGCACGCACGCACGCACGCACACACACACAGACACACACGCACACGCACACGCACACACACACACACACACGCGCGCGCGCGCGCACACGCACACGCACACGCACACACACACACACGCGCACACACACACACACGCGCACACACACACACACGCGCACACACGCACACACACACACACACACGCACGCACACACGCACGCACGCACGCACGCACGCGCGCACACACGCGCACACACGCGCACACACGCGCGCACACACGCGCGCACACACGCGCGCACACACGCGCGCACACACGCACACATATTTATATATATATTAAAGCGTTTTAGTTTGGATGAGGAACACCTGCATCTCGGCGTGAGCCAACACTCTCTTGTTTGAGCTCAAGCTTCTTGAAGGAAGTGGTAGCACACTTATTTTCCCGTTCATTCCTCGATGCGTAGGTCCTTTCTTTATAGTCCTCCATCCACCACGCGTTCGCCCCACGTACCATTTGAAATGTCATCTTAGTCAGTTGTACAGTCAACGTCTGACTTTCTGGAATCCATAGATGCAGCGAAAACGACCGAGAATTCGGGCAGTCGGAAAAAATTAATGCATGTCCTTTGCTGCCCTTAAGAGCTCAAATCGCCATAAGCACATCCGAAAATGTCTGAAGGCCTGCCTTATTAGGCGTATTGGTGCTCGTGCTGTGGCAAGATGGCGGGTGCACGCATGTATAATTAAGGAGTACATACTGCGTCCCGTGACAAAGGCCCCTTCCCACGCTCGTTATGCTTCACCGAAATACTTTTGCGGTTGCTTGACCGCGTAAGAAGACTGCACTGAGGCGAAGCTGACATGCGGGAACTGTGGTGGTGGCTGCGGCTGCCAGCTGATCTGTGTGCCAGAACACCGGTTCGAGGTGGTGAGGTAATCAAAATAGCGGTGACGGTGGCTTTGATTAACGGATTTTCGGACCTGCGGTCATGGCAAAAAGTTTGGAAACTCGGACGGCAAAGGGTTCTTGCGTCCTAAATGTCAGGCATTCTTAAACATTGATTCTATGGACCGGGGTACGTAGAGGTGCCGCGAAGCCGTCAAAATTATCGGGCGTTTGGAAAGTCGGTCGTTGGCTGTACACTGTCACTGACTGTACACTGTCACTGACTGTACACTGACTTTACGGTCTACTCCTCCAGCCGACGACACGGCGTCAAAGACGATTCGTTACGATTCCTCTGTTATTCGAGCCAGCGTTTCCGAGACTTTCGTTCCCTTTCAATTGAATTACAGCTAATTTTCCATTGTTGAAGCACAAATTCCCGGCCTTTTCTCTTAGTGTATTCTGACTATTCAGAATCCCTGAGAATTCCCGGTTTTCCCGATTTTTTGGTTTTCCCGGTTGGTAGACACCCTGCATTTGCTACATCTCGGTGGCTCCCAATTGTGGCGTCACTGGGAATGCATTGAAAAAATATAGGAGGCTATGTTTGAACAAAGTTCTGGATCACATATTTGGTCATAAAACAAGATTCGGTTGGGCGTTTTCGACTTCATTGACTATTGACTTTATTGACTTTATTAAATTTGTTATATTTGGGCCGTCTATCCTGGGACAACAAGGAATCTGCCACCGAATTCTTCCAAATGTAAAATAAAACCCGAAGTTTTAAACATCAAAGTAGTGTGACAGAATGCAGCTCTTTTTTACAGTGCAGGATAATAAATGGTGGCATAACACTTTTACATACTGTGCTTGCTCGTAGGTGTCGCTGAAGGACAATGATGGCTTAATGGCAAAGCACATGATATGAAACAGGCTCTTTGATTTTAATGTATATCTTATATATTTGGAATACCGCTTATCGGGGCATTTTGGTACGTGCTTCTAAGTACCTGGTCATTATTCAACAGTCTGAAAGAAAGGACCTGTTCCCCTATGGCAAAAGCCGTATGGAATCCCTGAATGTACTTCAATACGTATCTCTAAATGCACCACTCACCGCAATTATTCCCTCAACAAGCCTGGTACATCGCTTTCACCCTCCATGGTTGCACAGTGGCTTGCGCGTTTCGTTGCAATAAATCCCGGCCGCAGGAGATTCATTCCGATGGAGGCGAAATGCAATAACACCCGTGTACCATGCATTGGGTGCATGTGAAAGCGCCCCAGGTGGTGAAAATTTTTCCTGAGCCTCCCATTACGGCATGCCTCATAATCGTGTTGTGGGCTTGGTACGTAAAATCTAATAATTCAAGTAACATCGCCTACATCCTCGTGAGTGACACCACTGCATCAACCACTACACTGTTTATTCGTTTGATTTGATGTTTTGATTTCTGCGTAGCTTGTCTGTGGTTTAGGGTACGAACGTCGAAATTCTATGAAATTATTGTAGTGACATTTGTAAAAAATAAACATAAAAATTGCCTGACATTACACATTGCACCGGATAAAATTTGTACAACTGAACGGAGTGCATTAAGTTGTGTAACCTTTAAATATGTGCTTCATGAAAACTTCGCTTCAGATCAATTTGCAAGTCTGCATATATCTGCACATATTTGTATCTCAATTTATGTTCCTTTGTTGTATGTTTTTAACATTTCTATTTGAAACATGTTATGCGCTCCCGTCATACGCGGTACGCTTGAAACACAAAAGCCTCGCTGGGTAACCGCTATGCGTAGAACACTGAGAACATTTGGATAATAATATACTGGTCAGCCTTTTTTGCACTAACCGTTGTCAACTACACAAGAGAATACATAAAACAAGACATATCTTACCAAGCGCCAATATCAAATAAAATAGAGCATCCGGCCGATCGCTGAAAAAAAAAAGAGAAATGGTTGTGTCATGACAGAAAAGCAATACATTTTCCTCCTTTTCAAGATCTTGTTAATTGCGTGCACCTAATAAGTGGCACTAAACAAAAGATCTGGTGTCGACTGTCACCCCGCCAAGACAACGGTGTGACCATGACAGCCAGGCAAGACGCGCGAACGAGGCTTTAAGAGCTCTGTTGAAAAATAGACTTCCTTTGTTTTTGAACTTTCCAGTTTTTATTATTGTGAAACAACTAGCAGTAACCTCGTGAATCGCTCTGCGTCTGACGAACGTTTCTGAATTTCTGAAGTTCTATACCACCGGCAATATTGCTACGGACCAGCATCAATGAGAAGAAAGGGGCGAATCGGGCCTGCTATTGACTGCGACGATTTTTGAGCTAATGTGAGCTGTTGCTTTTTATAATTGATCATAGTTCGTATCTTTTACGTATAGTGTCTCTGACTTGCATCTTTCCACGTAACATCTTGGCGGAAGTAGCGTTATCTGTGCTCGTCATGGAGCTACTCAGCTGACGCTACCTAGTGTCTTCAAAAATGGCTGCAGTCGCAGGATCAGTTTCCGCGCTGGCGACGACATTTTCCACCGAAACATCCATTACTCTCGGCGCTTCCTGTGGTTCTCGCGCCTTCCCAGGGGTTCAAGGTGAGGATGAGGCCTTGCTCAACCTGCACGAATTCATGAACACCAACAACAGGTGGATCATATTATGTTCGCAAATGTAATATTTACCCTTGAGGTGCCACACTTCAAGTCTGCTTCAAAACAACCGAAGATTAACTCACTATTTCGGAAATTGAATGAAAACTTATATAACATCTTCAGCGAGTGTAACAGCTAACGGCACGCTGTTTACGTGTGCTTTATGCAACCGCGCTCGGATTTCATTTAAGCCTTACGCCACATATAAGTCATATTGTATGACGCAAACAACGCTGAGAATATGTTGCCGATATGCTGAGAGCTACCGCCGGTGATACACTCAACCTGCTTGTCTAACATGTATCGACAGTTGACGCAGTTGTCTATGAATGGCCCCGCTTGGCACGTCATAAAGCCGATGTATCCTTGAAGTTCATATATTTACGTAATAAACAGTGACGTCTCTTGGCGGCAACGTTGCCAGTCTTTACACCACCTGCATTTTGAAACAGAATTCACGACAACATTATGGCTTTATGACACAAGTGTTTCCACGAGAGGTGCCGTTACCCGAGCCTAGCACTTTCAGGAATACCAAGTAGCGTCGAGTGAAGCATCTGGTTCAACGTATACCCTTTACTTAACCTTCTGACCTTTACACGGGTGCCATTGATTGTGCAGTGCCCGTTGTCTGGGGACGCTGAATTTGTGTGCCGAATTCTTCAATATGTCGCAATATTGCCGCTTGATCCAGCGCATGATTTCCGATGTCTGTTCTATTTACTGTGACCCATTTAATATGCCACCAGCTGATTGCAGAGTTAATAATGCAGTAATTTGATAGGATGAAAACAAAGAAGAGAGAGAAAAACATCATACACTTCATGGGTGCCTGCACAGTAAAATAATTTACACCCTTGATGGTGAAAATTGCGAATCATAACACCCTTGAAGGGTGTTTTCATTCAAGAAACATCCCATCATCATGACTTTTTGCGAAGCATAGGGCAGTTCTAGATGCCATAACACCCTTTTACCCACCGAAAGGGTGCACTGACTAAGAATTATGGGGGTGGGTGCAAGGGTGTTTTTGTTTGTTTTTATCACATTCACAAACATACAGTTGCACGAAGAGACGGCGTGTCCCACGGCACTAAAAACCAGTGGTGGATCCAGAAATGGGCCCTGCCTTACCCCAAGCCCTTCCCCCCCGAGACATGTCGGGCTTTCAAAGCCGACAAAACTCCTGAAGAGAGTCCCCCTCCGTTTCATTGCCTGTTTTGATAAGCCATTTTAAGTATGTCCTGGGAAAAACCTATTGCTGAAGCACTACTATATTATGTCACAGTGTTCTAGGTGGCACACAGTTCCTAAATGACGTCACGCACAAATTCCGCGGAATCCAAAAGCGCGCACCTACTTTTTCTAGTATTGAAAACTTAACCAAAAGAAAAATGTTCAAAATGTTTTCAGCAAGGCAGAACTAGTGCAGCTCTTGCTTTTGGGACGCCAGGAATCTAGCAAAATGAATAGGCCACGTGACAGCATGCAGCTGGACGCGCCACAATTGCTCTAAAGCAGTGCGGTCGTCTAGGTTTCTTTCAAGCATGACAAAACAGGCAGAAAAGGGTGCGACGAACCATACGCGGACAAAAGATACGCCGATTCGAGAAGCTTTGACCCCACCTGACCTTCTTTCGCCGAATCAATAACCCCAATTCGTTCTGCTTCTCTCAAGTTTATAAACAAGGTAGGTTCGTTGGCAAACTTGAGCCTTCTCACCCACCACAATGCTTTGCTCAAGCAGCATCTGCAGAAAGAGCCGTGCAAAACGCTCATGGCTTCGCGTCTGCGTCAATTTACGAAGCTGGCTGTACAAAAAGAAACTGTTAAGTTTGTAGTTGTATAGTAAAGGAACGTTCTACTGGCTTACAAACAGCTGCCTGAACGGAGTGCTCAAAAAGAAAGGGAGAATAATCTAAGAAAGTATAGAGAACCAACGTACAACTTGCGATGCATGAAGTATTTACAACACCGACTAACAACGGTATTTACTGAAATATTTCCCCTCCCAAATTGGAGACAGTATTATGCATGAATAGGATATCAAGCCAATCATTGTAGATATAACGAGATTCCAGAAATTGGCGGGGCATTTGCAGACCCATATTTGTTCACGGAACAGTGGTGAGGCATTTTTCAAGTGTGCGCGCTACTGCTCACCTGCCAAGTACGTTCGCGATGTCTTGGCATATGTAGACCTGCGCGAGACTCGCCCGTCTCCCCTCGCGAAACGGGTAGGACAGGTGCACATGCTGAATACGGGAAAGAAATACTTTGCAGAATGAAATTGAATTTTGTCAAAACACCAGAGCTCTGGATTGCAGGTTACAGCGTGCACAGGGGCGCTCTGCCAGATTTTAAAGCGAAGCTTTCTATGCCTCCTCCCTCACTTTTTCCAATTCTGCTGCTGCTGCTGTCACTGGCTTGCCAGCCGCGTCGGTGGGTGGTTTGAGAGCGTGCATAATGAACATGAGAGGGACGCGGGGAAGGCGTGTGCGAGTCCTTTTAGCGAGAACTTCGTGGGCATCGCTACAATACTCTTTGGACCTCTTTGGCCGTCACAATGCCCACTGAAACACCCTGGCCATCGACACAATGCCCTCTGGAAGACTAATTACGCGTTAGCCCCCTTCTGCCCACCCCCACCCACCGCAAAAGTAGTGCAGAAGGTGCAGCACTTACTTTTTTGTACTCACATGCAACAGCGCAGAGGAGAGACAGTATGGTACTAAGGCGAGACAAGAGAATGCTTAAAGCCAACACCCAGACGAAATGTCATCACAGTTCCCACACTTTGCCAGGAAATTGTTGTTGTCATTCAATAGCCTTTACCACAGCTGCACCCTCGCGAGCAAAGGGGTTCGGCGATGGTATAGGCACAGCTATTGAATGGGAACAATACTAAATTGCTCTGCTCGTGGTAGTTTGAGGGCGAGCGTAGTTGGGTTGAAAATGACTTGTCTACCGCATGCACAAAATACCTCGATTTTGAATACATCTTCATTACCCGTCAAACTGCTATTATAAGCAACTGCAGTAAGACAAAGACCGACATCAGATTATGACAACGACAACTCACGGTGCTGTCCACCAGAGGGGAATTGTTGTTATATTTGTTCTTTCTTTTGAGCGGTCATAGGCCCCACTCGCTCACCTGCTCATAAAAACAACGAAAAAAAAACCCCGAGATCTGGATTCGCTTCGGTTGCACTTTCACGACAGCAGGCAAAGAAAGACTTTTCGTACTTGGAAATTTAAGGTTTTCGTGTAATTCTGCACATGTGAAATTTCGTGGTGTCGCCTATACGTTTAGAAAGCTATTATGCAAGTACTTTTATATCTGCCGTTCATCCAAGCTAATTAAAATTTGAGTGAGCACTCCAGTTCAGAAATATGAGCATTGTGAACTTCTTGAAAATGCCAATTAAAGCTTTTTTTCTCTCTCTCTTTCTCTGTGCATAAAAGAAAAGACAGACTCGCAAGTACCTCTGTATCCTATACAATCAGGAAGGGCCACGTCTCTTTACAAATGAACGTCCAAGCAAACAAACAAAAAAGAAAGCATCGACAAATAAATTCACTTACACGCAGTTAGTTACCAGCCCACCTTTGCCCCATTTGATTTGATATCAGCCCATGTTTCTGGAAATAAATTTCCAGTGAAACTACCCGTAAACACAGAAAATGGCTTAGAGGTAGCGTAAAATGAATAGCTTTGAAAGTAGTACACACACATAGTTTAAAAGAATATTTGTTTTTATGCCTTGAAAACGAAACCGAAATTGAAATAACTTCCCCCGACGGGTGTCACCGCTATCGCCGCTACGTCATTTCCTGCGTCTCGCGGCGGGCCGCCGGGTGCACATGTGTGTGTTCTCCGTGACATTCTTGAAGTTGTGAGTAATTAGATTGTTTTTTGCTGCGTTTAGGTTGTACCACCTCGTTGTTTTCGTGTACTTTTGTGCTCATCGACGCGAAGTTAGCGTCCGGAGTGAAGGCGACGCGATTATGCGTGAGAAAGAAGGGCACCAGCGGCCTACGACATCGGTGTTTCTTTGTGACAGTGTGTTTACTACGCCTACGACGGCCGTCATTCGTGGCGAAGGAGAAAACATCTTCCATTCGGCCTGAACAGTGATGAAGTGGACGTTTTGTTTTTCGGCGGAATGCATCGTCAACATGGTCCATCCACTACGTAAACGAAACGGCGTGCCCAGAGTACAGATCGTGACAGCGCTCCGCCTTCAAACCGAGGGCCTTTTGCAAGGCGCATGAACTGCTCATATAAAAGGTACGTACGTAGCCACGTTCAGCGTCGCGTTTTTTACGGTGCGTCATTGTGGTAGTAATTTTCTCGTAATTTATTTAAAGGACAGCGCAAGGTGTGTTGGATGCGAGTGTAGTATATGTACTCCAGGCGTAGCCTATGGGCACCGAATGTGAAAAAGAAAAAAAAAATGAATGTTTCATTGTTCACGTGTCCTCAACTAGAGTTGTAGAGAATTAAGTACTGCTACGCGTCAGTATTCGACGCAGGCAGGGAAATAATACTTTGGTTTGACTAATTGGTTCTTTCTGTTACCAAAGATGGGCGCAGACTTATACCGGTGTCACACGGCCACTTTCGAGCACGATTGAGCGCGTTCTGGATCGAAATTTTCGACCGCGATTGGCTCCCGTCCGCCGATTGTGCAACGAGGCCAAACGCGTCCAGAAATTCGATTCCAGTCAGGATCGATCGCGGCCAAAAGTGTGCAGTGTGACAACCGTATTAAATGTCGCTTGTGTACTTTCACTCAATTGTTATTATTTATTTTTTTTTGTCGGAAGTCCCGTGGTAGGTAATGGCGCAGGCAGCTTGCAATGCTTGTGGTTTCATGACTAGAACTAATGCAAAACAAAATAACCACGACCGTCCCGGCTATGTACTTATCAATCGCTTTAAGTTGTGCTCGTTTGTTATAGAAGCTGTCGTGCTGTTGCGGATGAATGCGTGGTTGCGCTATTTGTTTATAAATTTATCTTTTTGTATAAATAAGCACACCGAGCCTAATCAATTTTTTCTCGTCCTTGTACTCGTTTCTTGGTTTCACGCAGGCGTGCTTATTATTACTACTATTTGTTTTCTTGTTGTGTGACTGAACCCTGCCTAAGGCGTCCTGTCAGTTGTCAACAGTATTTCTGAAATGAATTGCACTTAGCGTCCTACGGTTATTGTACGCTTCACTACCTTATTTTAATGTCTAGTTATAAAGTGTATGGTCATTGTAACTATTCTTGGCCTTTATATATGTATTTATTAAGCTGGTAAATGTGTAATTGTATTTGCAGTTTTGAGAGGTTCTTTTATTGAGTCGTCAATCTCGAATGGTATTAATGGTGGGTTGTTTTCTTGTGCCCATGCAGTTGCAGTCAGCATGAAGCAATTGCATGGGAACCGAATGGCTGTCTTGGGCCTACACGTTGCTGAAAAGACAGTGAAGACGTCTGACCCGACAGGTATACTTTTTTCATCACAATTGGCCTACATATTTTTTTCACCGGAGGATGAAGACCTCCCCCAGTGAGCTCCAATTACCCCTGTCTTGCGCTAGCTGATTCGAAGTGAAGCATGCAAAATTTTTTGACTTCATCGTAGTCTACTTCTCTACCGTCCTTGACTACCGTTCTCTTCTCTTGGCATCCATTCTGTAACTCGAATGTGCCACCGGTTATCTGCCCTATGCATTACATGGTTGAAGAAGGCACTTGGGCTAGTTGGTGCTCATTGAAGACTTGAGACATCAATAACTAGCGTGAAAAAGACAACATCAAGAAGCACATAAGAAAGAAGTCTAGACTTCAACTGAAATTTTTTGCTACACAGAAACATGTAATGCACAGAATGTCGACGGACAGAAACAACACAGGAGCTATCGGAACAAATTTATGAACAGGTTAATTTCACTTACGAACATTCTTGGTAAGAGCCAGAGACGGGTGCTTACACACCTATTCCCCGCTTTTTTGATGCAAAGTGGTTCGTATATTTCCCTATGTACTTGCTTCTGGAGCTGCCTGAGCACACGATTGCTTTGAAACTGCTCGGTGCATGAGCACGTATGGCGATGATTGGCCATGTGGCCACCAGCCACCAAGGCACTCAAAGCTGCCCTATGTGTCCTCAAGCCAAACAGGTCGGTGTTTAAACGACCGCTTGGGGGAACAAAGATAGGGCAGCTGTCATGGCTGGTGGCCATCTGGCCAATCATTGCTGTAAGTGCTCATGCACTGAGCAGTTTCAAAGCACTCATCTGCCCACGCGGCTCTAGAGGCAGGTCGGCATGAAAATATTCGAAGCACTTTGTATCGAAAAGCGGGTGATAAGTGTGTAAGCGCCCCTTCCCTTGCTCTCGTCAAAAAAGAGTGTTCGTATCTCGAAATGAACCTGCCCATCGATTGGCTCCAATACCTCCTGTGTCAGGCAGGGAAAAGGAAAGATAAATGTTGCTTCCATGCGTTGAGGTCGCATCCCCTGAATCTTATGTTTCTGTGTAGCCAAAATTTCAGTTGAAGCCTAGAGTTCTGTCCTGTGTGCTTCTAGCTGTCGTCCGTTGTCTTTTTCGCGCTAGTTAATGATCTCTCACGTCTGCACTACATGGCCTGACCAGCTCCCTTTTTTTACTCTTTATGTCAGCTAGGATATCAGCTCCTTCATCTACTTTCTGAACCACGCTGCTGTCTTCCTGTTTCTGCTGCCATCAGGATAGGAGTGGACATGACAAATGAAACTGAATGTCATTTAGACAGAGGAGCAGTGAGGCTTCCTGTGCTTTACCTTTTGCTGTTGTACATAATAGTTGAAATTGCACCAACACATCTTTTCCACCTTGTGATTTTCCCATAGCTGTGGCAAATAAATATATAGGCTTTAAGGAACTAGAAATGTAGTTTGCCTAAGAAAGAGTATACTCTTGCACCTAAAGGTAATGTGTATGATGCTCTGACTCCTTTGATGCATGTGCCTTGAGAGGTGTTGACGTTGTTCTTCATTTCTTTCTCAGTAAGCTTTACTTGATGGGTCTGACTTTGTATAAAGAAATAAGTTCTAAAGAAACCATAATACCTAATAGGCAGAATTGTCGAGGTTGAAAGTCAAGTTTTCTTTCATGACATATTTTTTTCAGGCTGTACTAGTTTATCCATGATGTTCGACAGACAGCGCAGACTTGTACATGGGACGTCAAAAGTGGCGAGAAATGGAACAAATGCTATCGCCTCTTTCTCCATCCTTTGTCGAGTTCACATTGTCTAACGTCATCGACCAATACCAACTAGCCCGTTTGCGTACCTGTACTAGTTGAGCCATTTATACTATGGTACTCTAAACCAAATGTGATAAATTCAAAATTGGTGCCTTTTCTATCTTTGTACAAATACCTGTTTCATAAAATAGTTTAAAGTGTTATGGTTGATGTCATGTTTCGACACCACCATAACCTCATAAAATATCTTCATGGATGCAAAAGGTGCCTCTTGTGCAAGTTCCGTTCTAGCCTGACACGGAAAACAAACCTGGCAGAAGGTAGAGCACATGCTCTTTTGTAAACAAAACGCATGATTGAATTTTCTTGGCAGTTATTGCAATGTTTTCTGATGTTTATCTGCATGAACATTAATTATCTCAGCTGCTAAAGACACATCACTAGACACTGTGAGCAGAAAAAAGTGATTGTGCAGTACTGTTGAAGTCATGCAACATTATGTTTAAGCAAACTGGCAGGGATGCTGGCTGTTGAAAAGAAAAAGCTGACTTCAAGAAAAATTTGCACTCCTAAATGTGGAATTGAAATGCACTATGCTTATAAGCTACAAAAGATTTCCAGGATGATCAGACTAGTTACACTGGCCATTTGCTGATTCAATAAGGTTCACTGAAGCTTGTTTTTAAATTCACACTGTTTTTATGCAGGGTGATGATTTTCAGTCTTGTGGAATTTTTAAATATAGTCCTGTTGCAGATAGCATAATTCTAGTCCTTGAGCAAGAATATTCAAACACGCAGATATATCTAGCACAAGAAATCGAAACATATTAAACTAATTAAAAAATTTATTATCTTTCGAATGAAATACATTATAGCTAATATAACCGAAAAGAAAGGGGCTTAACCAAGAAACCCGATGTTTATTAATCATATCCTAAGAAGCCAGCAAACACTGACACCAAGGACAAGTTAGGGTAAATTACTTGTGATTAACAAATGAAATAAAGAAATGATAAATTATGGAAATGAAAGTGGATGAAAAAACAGCTTGCTGCAGGTGGGGAACGAACCCACGTCTTTGCATTACGCGTTAGATGCTTTACCAATTGAGCTACTGCGGGCGCCGTTTCCCCATCACTTTCTTGGGTATTTATGCTTCCTAGTAGAATGCTGGGAGTGTTTGCCAGCGCCACCAGATATCTGGGGAACATATTGTAATTTACGAATCATAGCCAGTGAGATTACAAGGTGTATCTACTTGGAATTGATTTCCAGAATGGCGTCAGTTTGGAGATATGCACCATCAAACTTGCCGGAAGAATGCACTGTTGTTCCACTTACTTTTTTAACAAAATGTACTTTTATGCACTGAGGCACAAAAGTGGGTTGTGCACTGATGCACAACCCACTACTTTACCAGTAGTACTGAAAACATTTTGGCTCTTTATCATTAATGCACTGATGTTTAAGCTATAGAATGTCACTTGCCCCATCTTCCTATCTCTTCGCGTTCCAAAGTAATCGAGCAATGCATGGCATCCAGTGGTGATGTCCGGTTGAAACAGTGGGCTGTAATTGAATTTCTCACTGCGGATGGTTCTGCGCCCTTCAACATTCATTGCCATCTGAAAGCAGTTTACGGGGATGCCTGTGTTGAAATCAACACTGTGCGTAGGTGGGCAAGTACTGAGAAACATCAAAATCCAGCCGCATCAAATGTCCAGGATCAGCACCGAACTGGACAGCCCACAATGGCTTCTTATGAGGATCATCAACATCAGGCAGACGAGTTGAATCGGGTCAATCGTAGGATCAAGCAACACCAGATTGCAGCAACACTCGCTATTTCCATTGGTTCAGTGAACCACATAATTAAAAACCTCCTAGGTTACAAGAATTGAACTTGTTGGCTAGGCTTCGACTTTTTCATGTCAGTCGTCAGTTACCGTGACACCCAACAAGCGCAAGTCTTCTTGTAACGCAGGTCTTTAATGATGTGGTTCACTGAGCCAATGGAAATGGCGAGTGTTGCAATCTGGTGTTGCTTGATCCTGCGATTGCACCGAGTCAACTCATCTGTTGATGTTCATGACCCTCATCAGAAGCCATTGTGGGCCATCCATTTCGGTGCTGATCCGGGAGATTTGATGTGGTAGGATTTTGGTCTTTCACAGTCCTTGCCCACCTCTGCACAGTGCTGACGTCAACACAGGCATTCCTGTAAACTGCAGTCAAATGGCCATGAATGTTGATATGCGCACAACCTTCCACAGTCAGAAATTCAATTACAGCCTGTTGTTTCAACTGGACGTCACCACTGGATGCCATGAATTGCTCGATTACTCTGGAACGAGAAGAGATAGGAAGGCGAGGCAAGTGACATACGATAGCTTAAGCATAAGTGCATCAATGATAAAAAGTTCAAAATGTTTGCTGTAATATTGGCAAAGTAGTGGGCTTGGAGGCAATAATTTCTGAATTGCCCTCATATAGTTGTGTAGCCTGTCTCTCCTACATTCATGATGTGGCAGATTAAATGCCTTATTCTTTCGAAATAACGATTTCCTGGAAGTAAGCACTATCTGTGCTTGTTTTCTTTAACCTGCTCTTCATGTGATCTTGAAATATTAAAGTGAATGATGCAGGGAAGCGCTGCTAGTCATGTTTCGTGTACTTTTCCTGACATTAAACTGCAACAAATCATTTTGCAGGTAGAAAAGAAGCAGATGGCTACAGTGATCAATGAAGAAATGGCTTCATCTATGATGGCTCACCTTAGGACATTGGAATGGAGCTACAAAAACGCATCATCATCTTCGCCTGTGCCCTGGAACTTTGGTTTGAATGAGACTGTTCTTCAATGTAGAACGGCCGCAAGACTTGTCACCACAAGGCATAGTGCAAGCTCAAAATATTGTACAGGAGGCTAGAATAAATGACCCTCCATGCAGTCACTCTGTATCTGTGATAAATGGGACCATTTCACGCAGAACACTCACAAGTGATAATGTGTTTTCTCTCAAAGTTGCTATGCAGTGCGTTTGTAAACACATTACCTATTGTATGCACACCATACGTAACATTTCTGTGTGCTAGCCTAACTGTAGACTTAGAAACAAACGATGAAGTGCATATGTACCCGCTTGCACATTCCGTACTTCAAGGGCTATTATATTGCTCATTACACCCGATAGGTGAAGGGGTAATATATTCCTGATCACACCCTTACACCCCATGGGTCGAAGGGTAATATGTTGTTCAAAACACCCTCAAGGGATAGGGTGTTATTGGAATATAGAATAACCATCATAAGGGTGTAATTCCCTATAAAACCCAGCTTTTTCAAGGGTGCTAGGGGGTTAGTTATAGACACCGAAAAAAACCCTTAGGGGTGTAAATTATTTTACAGTGTGTGGCACAGGGATTACATATGTTGTGCGTCGGTTATGTGTGCCTTAACCGGCTTACGAAACGGACGTGAAAGACCCCTTAACTCGTATTAATAAATGCCTTGAGTGGGTTCACGATGTTCGTCGTTCATCTTCGACTGGTCTTCACTTCAGCTACTGTCAAACTGCCGCGGACGACTTATGCCGTTAAAACACCGCCTTAACAACAGCCGACAACCTCTATCAATTCGACATGATGCTGCTGGGTATATTCAATTTAGCCAGCAAAATCGAGCGCATTACGGGCAGCTCGTCAAGGTTTCAAATGGTTCCCGTGACTGTGCCAATTTTACAACGTTAAAAGCCTCTCCCTAAACTTTAAAACGCGTACTTTTTATTGAGCTGATTGGCAACTCAACTAACCCGAATGCAACTTTGTTCGTCACTAGATGGCCATGTTGGATAGTCTAGTTGACGCTAACGAGATGCAAACTTACCTAGGAAATATTCGTGCTGCCATGAACTTTTATGTGCCGCACTGCACCAAAGATTTACTAGGTTCATCAGGCTTTGCTCGTAGTTACGCTGCTTCGCCAGAAATTTTATGGTTGTGGCATCGCCGCGAAATATATTTCTCGTGGAACAATGTGCATTTTACGTGCGACGTATGAGAAGCCGTCGTGTTCTCTCTCCTAATCAGCCTTCTCAGAACGCCCACGAACTATCCCATTTCTATCATTGCACCGTCCGAATTTTGTACCGATGCCGCCGTGCTACGGCAGAGGCGCACACTTGCCTAATACCAGCTTGGCAATGATCGTGTTATCGCTTATGCAGTCTGTCTCCTCTCAAAACTCCGACCCCACATGAACCGTCAGTGAGTGCAAATTTCTGCCTTTAGATTTAGCCTTTGCCAACTTTTGCCTCTACGGATACCACCATACCTTTCCGGTCGTTACTGAATATCACACGCTCTGCCCGTACCGCCATCGCACTGGCCAGCCATGCAAACTACTTAGCTCGTAACCTCCTGACTAGATATCAAGTCAGAAAACGGCGTGTCTGCGATTTCTGGCTCTGTGGTCACCGGCTCGTGCTCCTGTGGTCAAACGCCGCTCGTGTGGATCGTATGGAAATTTTTTTCCTGCAACACAGGCATCTGCCACGTGCTGCGCAATTTGCGCCAGTGGCATCAATTTTACTTTGGCCTCCTTTCTAGGAGCTCGAGTGGTTCACAAGATTGACACGCTCAATGCCTAGAATTCTGATTCGCCTTTAGCTGCTCCTCGATGCCGGTTTTCTTGGTAGGATTAGTTCTACAAAACACAAAAATTGAGGAAGAAGAGGCCAGCAGTCTCTGCGAAGACAACGACAAAATGAAGGTGACGTAGGCTATCCGTTTTAGACAGTGCTGCAGATGTGTTTTTAACTATATCTGTATTTAGCGTCTCGTCTGTGTCTTTTGAGATAACAATTATTTCCTAGTATTAGGAACGGCTGTGAAAAAAAGTCACGTTTGAGTAATTGTCCCATATCCTGGACGTAAGTGGCGGGGTTTGAAAGGCAAACCTGGAGATTTTCAGGGAACATTATATTAAGCACACAGAGCTAGATGAACGATGACGCTGCAAGAAATATAGGCATTTAGGCCGAAAGCGAAAAACCTCGGTAGTCAAGGTACTGCTGCATACCGACATTGTACGGACGCATAAAAATTCTATGCAGGTTGAGCATGACAAAATGACCCATGTGTTGAAGAGAACTGGCTGCTGTCAACAGGTTTTAAAGTTACGAAGACACACTGGGCTTTGTGTGAAGCGATAGCAGACAACATGAAATTTAAGAAGATACGACCACCGGTGACACGCTCCAGAGTCTCAGCGCACACGAAATTTCAAATTTCGCTAGCATCTGAGTTTTTAAGAAAAAGGCTGCGATATATATATGCGTGTCGTCGTGTTCCGCGAAAGATCGCTATAAATACTCAGCCGGAGCAGTAGTTGTACAACCTTAAGGTTGCACACACGTGCCTTCTGTGTTGGTGCTACCAGCTTGTCACGTGAGGCATCCTGACTGTTACTCCCGCCCATACGCTCATATGTATAACATTTGGGCACTGAGTGCGTCACGCGCTCTAGTCGCCAAACTGTCAGCCTATTAACAAGAATCCTTAGCTTATTGCCTTCTGGGTACTGTAATTTAGTCTTTTCCTGATTGCAATAGGGCACGACACAAGGAATTTCAGGCGCACAAAATCTACCGTTTAGCCCATAATTTGAGATGAGTGGTTGGTTCAGTTTGATTGGTTTTCTAATACTGCAATTCATAACCCAGCGTCAGTTCCTCCAGTCAAACATGACTCAATAACTATTCCTTTTGAAAGGATCTGAATAATATAGCGAAGCACGCTGTAGTCTCATATTATTGGAGGCGGTGGGTCAGCAATGGGAGTTTTATATTTCAAGGTTTAAATTACAGTAAATTTAACAAGATGTGAAAGAATAAACAAATACCATACGTACTTGCGAATCGAATCCCAATTTAAAGATTTTGTATAAAAAGCCGCAATTTCGCCCGAAAGGCGAAGCACCGTTTGTGATAGTAAATTAGTAGCTAGCTATGCGGGAAGTAAGGATAGTAGTCTTATCGACCATATAAATTTGTAAAAATTCGCTTGCTAACTAAATTAACAATGATATTTTGTGTAAGCGCGACTGAACCAAGACGTAGAAGAAAACAGACACATAGAGACAGTGTTGTCTCTGTGTGTTTGTTTCTTTCTGCGTCGTCGTTGAGTCACGTTTATTCAATTACGGGTTTAAGCCAACTAGCCCGCCAAGGTGTTCCAACTGAATTAACAAGCACGGTGTCACGCACCCACAGGAAAACATGAACACATCTCGCTCCATGAGCTGGAAATTTTCTGTCAAGGAATCGCGGTAGCAGCAGTGAGCGAATTAACTTTCCTGCATCTCTCGCTTCAACGCGAACGAAACGTCGAAGGCACAGCGCATACGAAACTACCCGCACTACACGCACCCTGCAAATATTGCAGATCGTTTTCAAGATACAGTGCCCGCACAGCCACGCCGTAAGCAGCAGCTGCCGGAGAAGAACGAACCCGACCCCCCGCAACCGCCCTTATGGGCCTCACCCCCGTGCCTCGCACGCGACAGCAGAGGGCGCGCCTTCCTCGCTCGCAAACGCGAGATTGACCGCTTTTGAAGGCTCACTTCAGCGTGCGGCGCCGATTTTATCCCCCTTGAACTCTATACGGAACCTCACGGCGACGACGATAGCGACGACGCCGGCAGAAATGTGACTGCAGTGTCCATAAAATTGCTATTGCAATAAAATAACAATTTCATTTCCTATTGGTTAGATGGTGGTTTTGTTCGGACAGTTGTGGGTGTTTTTACATGCATTCAAGGAAAGGAACCAGTCCAGCTCAGAACGGACCACTGCTTGCACAAAGCGCTAGTAACCAGTGCGCAACGGCAGCCTATCAAATGACGAAGCATCTCACACTGGTGGTACTGACCAGGAAGGCGCAGCTCAGGTTGACGTCCCGACCGCGAGCCACTGCCTGCTCCGATGACCACGGCAAGGGCTTCGTAG
Source organism: Dermacentor albipictus (assembly GCF_038994185.2). NCBI lineage: Eukaryota > Metazoa > Arthropoda > Arachnida > Ixodida > Ixodidae > Dermacentor > Dermacentor albipictus. The sequence goes on along the minus strand of NC_091824.1, from coordinate 150,500,317 downwards.
ACGGGGGTTGTATCTGAGGCGCTTCCTGGTTGCCTTGGTGGAGTCGATAGCTGTTTGAACGAAATGTTGACTAGAATTAAATACAATCTTCATTTGTCATAACGAAGTGTGCAAAAACGTAAGTGTACAAATACAGGAGTGTTGGCGTAGCATGGTCAACAATAAAATAGCGCAGTACAAAGG